>NC_135497.1:226485708-226692228 GCF_052857255.1 Amblyomma americanum | reverse complement strand
CTTTAGGAGCGGCACGCACGGCTCGTCTCGTGTATTTTGTGTGTGTGTGTGTGTGTGTGTTACTATAGTCACATACAACTCAAGAACGAAGCGGCAAATGTCCCTCAAAGGAGTCCCCTCCAGGCAATGGCGTCGACCGATTCTAACCCTTGGCCAATTCTCCTTATTTCCCTCTTGACCGATCACCTTGGACATTCCAGCGTGAAATCGCAGGGGGGTGGCAGATGAATGGCGAATATCCACTGCTTAATCGGGTTAACCGCAGCGTCATGAAAATCAGTCGACCCCATTGGCTGGAGGGCCTCCTTTGGGAGGGGGGAGGGGCATCTGCAGCTTCATTCTTGAGTTATATGAGACTGTAACACGAACATGAATCTCTTGATAGGCTGATGCCGAGACCAATTTCAGGCAGGGAGCGCCACCACACTTTATGGCACGGCAGAAAGGTGCTCTTGCACCGCTAGTACGAGCAGCTATAAATGCCATTCTGCTCTTTCCTGGCAGATAAGAAGCGCCTAGTGGTGACCGTCGCCACTAGTGGTCGTCGTGAGAAGGCGGGAGGCCTCCTCGCGTAACACTCGGTTACCCCGAAGGAACAGTTTCCTACATGCGATCATGAGGCACCCCTGATATCTTAACCGGTTGCAAGCGGACCCGCTCCTCCGCGTGATGTTCAGGATAGCTCGCCCTATATACCGCTGAAAAAACAACAACAAAGGTGACAATGGCAGCCCTATCCCGCACACCAACGCTGGAATCTGAGCAGAGCCAGTTAGAATAAAGTGGTGTCTGCACTCTCGAATACCCTGGTGACACACAATTGGTTGGGCGAAGGCCACAGAGACCTGGAATGGCTGCTCACCTTTTCACTGAAGAAACTGCTCTCTTTCTCTCTAGCGTCATACGGTTCTGTGCTGGCTCTGCAGACAGCGCTTCACGTGCAAGTCAACCACCTCGGTGCCCAGGAATGTCTATACAGGCGAAGACACCCACTGTAAGCTGTACTGAGCTGTACTAAGTGCAGGGAGCATTATTACAATCTCTTCGTAAAGTAACCATGGTGAACCAATCGAAGTTATGATTTCGAGTCCCTCACTATCACCTCTCGTCAAGCCAGACAAGATCTAAATTTTTTTCAAGGCAGCCGCATCAATGGCAACACTTCTAGAAGTCCGCGGTACGGGACTGGACAGCACAGGCAGCGTTCCAAGATGGCACGTAATCGGTCGCGCCATGCTGGCTCACAATTCCTATCCACGGAATCGTCCGAGAAAACTCGCAAATACCTTAGCACCGTTTGCGAACGCTCGGGTATCAAGAACCATGCTTCCGCCATGCGTGCTCCCGCAAGCTCGAATGCAACGAGTGTTCAAAGTGCGGTCCAGGCCTTCTGAAGCAGCGAGAGCGAGGCGACGCTTCCAGGCCAGCGCGTGAGAGCAGCACACCTGCTGAAGCCGCGGCTACAGGCGCTAAAAGTAACGACACCTTTCAGGGAAGAGGCCCACGAGTCCAAGGATCAGCATACACCTCCTGAGCACGTGACGCCCACGCGCCGCTACTCTCAAGGTGCTTCTCTCGTTGGAGGAAGAGCTTGCGGTGCGTCGGTAAACAGGGGAAAAAGTAAACCGCTCGTGCCGACCTAAAACAAGGAACCCGACGAACGGACGAGCGTGCGTAAAGCCTCGACGTCGAAGCCTCGCCACACGTGTGCTCGGAACACATGAATCCAACCTTGGGTGATCCGCAAGGTTCCGCCGCGCGCTTCTGTAGCTCTGCGAGAAGTTGTGGCCAGTGTCGTCAGTGATTAACCCCGTTTGACTCAGTACAAGGCAGTGGCAAAATGACACCGACACACGGCAAGCCAACGCGCACACAAAAGCGTTCGTAGTGCCTTGTTTACTCATGCCCTTAAGCTCCAATTTTCGGAGGCCTGGACATGCACAGTATTCAGATTATCCGAGACGTAAGGGTTAGACTCTTTTTCAATTTATTATCTGGGGGGGGGGGGGGGGGGGTATATTTGTTTTGAAACGCGGTACAGAACTTTTGAAACGATTAGTTAATCACCGGTTTAAATATTAAAACGACTTACGTCACAAAATTGCGAAAAACGTGGTCACTTTTATCCTCGTGCAGTACGCCCGTTTCTCTCATTGTATACACCTTCATTTCCTCTCCTTTAGTTAAACTTACATTCATTTCCTAGGAGACTGAATATTTGCATTGCATGTGCTCACGTTTTCGTCTTTTGCATCTTTAGCAGGAAAATAAAAATTAGCATATTTGTCCCTTCTAATGGTGGCCCTTCTGACCACTGATGCTGCTCGCATCGCCTCCACACAACACTGTTCACTATGCGCATAAGCTTCCATTTCTTTCCACAAGCGATAACTGCTTCTGTTTCCACTGAGAAATACACCCTTTTAACGTTCTATCCCTTCAGCGAGCCCTCAACCTCAGGTGCTTACGCCATACGACGCTCTACGCGAAACCCAAAGGCACCGATCTGCCACTCGCTAGGCGCCCGACACAGCCTGGACAAAACGTAGATCGGCACCCAAATGCACTGCAGGAACACAAGGGTCACGTGAGGAGCACAGCTCGTAAGATCACGCTGCCGCAGGGCCGTTCTCCTCTGAGCTGCACGCGTTGAGAGAGGGCGAGCGGGGTGCACCGATCACGGCCCCACCAGGCGTGCCAACACCGTCGGAAGCCACTGCGCCAGAAATCGGGCCTCCTCCGCAATTCGCCGCCTTTGTGGCGAGGCTTCCGCGCTGCGGCCCCGGACGGAGCCTTCGCAGAGTCACGAACTCGGCTCGATCAAAGTGTATCCGGCGCATCTATCTAAGCGTCGCCTCCGCAGTTGGGCGCAGCGCGCTGGATGGTGTGGCCTTCCCGCGCAAGCGACTATAGATATAGCGCTGCACGCCAACAGCTGACCCTCGGGAAATTCACTGAGAAATTCGGGGCAAAGAGGAACCGGCGTTCGCCGGCAACTCCGCAGCGGAATAGCTGACCTCTATGATATTCGCACTAGTGTATGAGTTAGAAAAAAAAGAAAGAAAGCGCTACCGTAATCGCGTTGCACCTTGGTGGTGAACTTCACGCGAGTGAACGAATCCCGCGTGAGGCTGCTGTGCGCTGCACGTAAGTGCATGGATGCAGATAGCTAATTACCTGCTGCAGCCGTAATGAGAAAATGCATTCGAACGTCGTTTTAATTCCCACGTGCGTCTGGCGTGCAACTTGTGAAGTATGTTTAGATGGATACATTAGAGGGGACATAAGCCTCTTGATGCGTTTCCAAATTGGTGTCATTATAACGTGAAAGCTCCCCAAGAAGCTAACCACTGCGGTTCGTCGACCGTGGGAAGCTCGAACGGTTGTTCGGCAACGTGTCTTAACATCGGATAATCTCTTGGGGCCGCCGTTTCCTTAACGACACCGCCGATATGGCACAGCTTTTGGATGCGCTGCTGAACATGCACAACAGCCTATACGGTGCGGTGAAGAGCAGCATTTTCATCGGTGTAAGATGGCGTCCTTTTCTCGACATCGCGACGAGGACGGCAGATATATACTACAATAGCAGCTTGCGTTTCGCGTGGATATCGTTGACGGCTAACGACATCTCCGACGGTTACGAGACCCTTGTTTTATCTCGCACAGGTATTCGATCGTCGTCTTCAAAAAAAGTGCTCGAAGAGCATTCGAAATATTTCTTTCAACGAGTTAGACGCAGGGACCTTCGAGTTTCACGCGCGGTATTTGCTGCGCGCCGCTGCGCAGCGCGCATGCACACGGGCAAGCGACTCAGCCTTGTTCGTGCTGCATTGAACTATTGAGACTCGCCAGACCATCGATGGGGTATTCATACATGCACGGGCCGTGCACACAAACAAGCGGACGCGCGCCGGCCGTGCCCGTATATAAAGTCGTTGCTCCGCGTGCGTTGCTACCGTTGTCCGCGTCATCCGTCAGCTGCAGGCGGCCACTTCGCGTGCGAGCCCGACGCTCGTGGCCCCGATTCCGCCGGTCGCCTCCTCGGGGCATCGCAGTGGTAAACGCAGTGGGCTCGTTCTGCGTTCGCATGCGGCCTCCGCATTCGGCCACTAGTGGGCTAGTAAAATCCATCTTGAGCGGAGCGCACGAGAAAACGCACAGGGGAAAAAAAAAACAAGCATCGTCGGCTGCGCCAGCGCAAATTTCGCACGCGGAACCGAAGCAGCCGCGCCGTATACTGCCTCGCTCGTGTGCGCGAGTTAGTTTTGCAGTTTTCGCAACGACAGTGGTAAGTTTATGCCACCGCTAGTCAGCGCGCGCGCAGAAAAAAAAAAAATTGCCTCGGGAGAAAACCTCCGCCCGTGATAAATGCACTTATATACAGTTCAGAAACAGCTAGAGAAGCATCCCAGAAGTTCCCGTTAGCGAGGGAGGAAAAATGTCGAGATGCTACTTCCGGAAAAATAGCAAGTGGTCGCGAACCAAGAAACTTAGCTCCCCAACGCTGTATGTCTTTCCTGGGCTGAATGGCGGCTCGTATCGTGCTCACAGCGGGCGGGCGCCATGATCAAAACGTGATAATAATAATAATAATAATAATAATAATAATAATAATAATAATAATAATAATAATAATAATAATAATAATAATAATAATTGGTTTTTGGGGAAAGGAAATGGCGCAGTATCTGTCTCATATATCGTTGGACACCTGAACCGCGCAATAAGGGAAGGGATAAAGGAGGGAGTGAAAGAAGAAAGGAAGAAGGAGGTGCCGTAGTGGAGGGCTCCGGAATAATTTCGACCACCTGGGGATCTTTAACGTGCACTGACATCGCACAGCACACGGGCGTCTTAGCGTTTTTCCTCCATAAAAACGCAGCCGCCGCGGTCGGGTTCGAACCCGGGAACTCCGGATCAGTAGTCGAGCGCCCTAACCACTGAGCCACCGCGGCGGGTGATCAAAGCGTGTCACAATGCAGTTTCACGCGACAGCGCTTCGAATAAGAAATCAAACCGACGTTGACAGAGCGCCAAAGTGAGTGGAAACTGTAGTGACCTCTGCTCAGCTCACCCACCTCGATTCGGGCCACACCGCTCCAGCTCGTGTGGGTAGCCCTTCTGCGGCCTTGCCATCACGTGGTGCTTTGTTCACCTTCCCACAACGGTACAAAAGGGTGCTGCTGTTTCCTTTAGAGTGCTGTTTCAGCTCTTCAGCCAAGAATCCTTTCCGAGCTTCCTGCAGTCAGCTGCAAGGGTTACGGAATGACTGCGCGTTACCGCAGAGGTTCCGCGTGCAAGCTCTGAATGACGCGTGTGAAGAGGACGAGTGGAGAAGCACCAGAGTGGCCTTCACATTGATTGCCCACTTGCGCACCGTTGTTCCAGCCGTGAACTCAAGCACAGCGAGGACCAAAGAAGCCATTCGCGGCAGCTCACAGGACACAACCGCAGCGTACCGACTTGAACGAAGATTTTTTCGGCAGCCGGCGACACGTTTCGTTGATTCATGCAATACCGTCGCTCGTGTTCAATTTATGCCATCGTGCGCCAGCCGGCCCAAATTATCGCACTTACCGTTCAGTAAGCTGAACATTGGTCGAGCCTAAAGTGAACTCGCACTATGATATCCCCTCTTTTTTTGTCTCGCTTTTTCACAGCTACAGCTGTTAAGCGTCCGTTCCTGGGTTTCCAAGTTCAGAAGAATCGACTGTTGGGCGAGTTGGTGTATGACTCGAAACATACGAGGCGCAAGAGTGGACAGGACAGACGAAGAACGAACACGGACGAGGCGCTTCGCGTCGTCGTAGTATGTTGTAGTCGTCGGCGTAACCGATGGATGGCTACCACGGGAACCATCCGGAGTGGGGTTACCGTGGAAGGAGGAGGGAGGCGGAGGAATGCAGCACGGTCCCTCCGAGGAAGCTGCTGCGAAATGCGCTGCCCGAGCAGAGATGGTCATCGGTGACGCCACGCGCCTAGACCAGAGGACTGGAGAGGAGAGCTTGTCGAAAAACGAGTATGTGCGGGAAACTAAAAGCAGCGTTTTAGAGCTATACAGATATATGAAGTCGCTCTGATATTCTCTATACGCCAACATATCGTAAAATATAATTACCTTAACAGCTGTCGCTGAATCTCGCGTTACACAGTGATACCTCCCCCCCTGTCGTTTTCTTTTTTTTTTTATCGAACTCCAGCCGCTCCCATCACCTTCGTCCTGACTTGTAAACCGCACCATCATAACCGCACTCTTCGCACAGCTCATTGAAGTGCGGTACACGTCCAGCGTTTCAAGTTTATTTTATTTACATCATAGATGTAAATAAATAAATGTATATATTTTGTTTACATCATAGATAAGCGCCCGATTGTACTTGAATGTTCGATCCTCGAGGAAGGCAAGTGGATAAAAGGGTCGTGGCAAAGCTTGGGTCTCTGTTTGTCCGCCATCCTGTTCGGTCCTTGCAGTGCTTGCTTTCCTCCGAGACTTCCGTTCCCGGCGCCCAGGCGTGATGGCGGGGGCTGCCTTTGTTCCGCGCGTAGGCAGCGCTGGCGCTCCGATGGGACTCGTGGGCGGCGTCGTCTGCGGCCGTGTGGTGACCCCGCGAACAGGGCGCGCGCAAAAAGAAACTAAGCGGGGAGCCCCTGGCGGCGCCACCGAAAACGAGTTTCGACTGCAGGGCACCTCGGCCAGGCTGCAGGTTCGTTCTCTCGGGGGACGCCGAGCACGCCATTCCGGGATGTCCAGCTGACCGTCCCGTGTTGATCAATGTACAAGCTGATAAGCAGAGCTAAAAATACGCGAACAAAGTGGCAGCGGCTAAAGCGGGCGCTCTGGTGGCTGAAAGCCATCTGTGTATGAGGCACTGTGGTCCTATATCCGTCAGAAAGGGGGAAAGGGGGGGGGCAGGGGGGGAGTATGAGGTTCACAAGGAAAACAATAAAGAAAATCGCTCCGTATCACAGTGTTTCGGCAACTTTGTAGCGCACAACCACTGAAAATAAAATAAGGACGGAAGGCAAATATTTTGCTAGCTGTGGCACCTGCAACCAAAGGCAGTGAGGGGAAAGAAAAAGGATAAGCATAGTAAGAAAGGAAAGGGGACCTTACGGAGTCCCGCGTATTTCTTGCACAGCCAGCTACAGAGCTCACATCAGCGGAGGTGCAAACAGCGGCAGCTAAAAAAATACAAGCACACTGGCGCTTCTTCCTATGCAGCCCGGTATACATGAGTCCTTTCACCAATCAAAACAGACCCCAGGCTCGTCGAGTGGCACGGATTATCCAGATCGTCTTGCCAAACAGTGCGCCGCTGCTGTACAGCAATCCGCCACAGAACTGTCCTTGCTCACAGGGGCTGCGGGCGGCTCGTACTAAGCTGTGGGATGAGTACGCTGTAGCAACAGAAGCCCGAGTCCTGACGTCTAACTTGCGTTGACGCGCATGAGACTGCATAGCGCAATGCCCGAAATGTAATGCGCCCTGTTCAGGCCGGAAAGTAGGTCCTTAGGCTCGGGAGATGCACACTGCCCGGTCGCACACGTCCAGGGCTGTATATATATGTATATCATTTTCAAAAACACTACGGAAAATACATCGCTTTTATGGAGAAAAACTGCTTCTGCGCGTCGCTCGAGTTTCTGACATCTATACAGTAGACGTTCAACGCGCCGTGACATGCACGCAACTTTGCAACGCCGAAAAACACTTGCATCACACCTAGGCTTAGGACTTAATTAGCGCTCATCTTAAGCCATTTACATTTATCGCTCCTCGGAGAAAATATCACATAGACATCGTTGTAAAACAAAACGACATGGGAAGTTCGCATGTGGGTGGGCCTATAGGCGGCCGGTGTCGGCGTATGCCAAGTTTCCGTTGGCAATGACCCTTCTCGTTGGCAGTGCATAAAAACATGACGCCGCCTACGTATAGACAGCCGGCATAACGCCGTGTGAAGCAATCACAAGAATCATGGCGACACAGCTCCGGTGAAATGGCATCCTGTCACCCGGCGCAGCGGACGACATCGGCATTTTGATGAAGGACGAACACATGTGTTTCACAACCTCGAAAAACCACGCATTCGGCCCAAGTTCACCAGGGTGGGCTTTTGACAACCAGTGCCGCATGTCGCAGCCTAAAGGTATACGCTGCTGCTGCGCGGGGAACAAAGGCAATATACTATGGAGCGAGCAGGCTTATTCTGCCTTTCACCTTTCGAAGCTATACTCTCGGTTACGACTACAGACTCTTGAATGATTGCCATGCAGTCTGCGTTCCTGCGGGGTATCTTGAGGGAGGCTCCACGGGCTTCCTTGGCCTTCGTGACATTGGAATGGAGCACAAAATGTCGACGGCTACAGACGGAAACGTTTCGCAGCTGCTCATACGAGAGATGAGAGAGCCGCTCTGGGGTAGAAAATTGTACCGGAGTGCGCACGGGTTTAATTTAACATTAATCCAGATTGACAATACGGCGCAGAAAATGCCGGCACTGTTTCATAGCGCAAGGCTAGTTCCAGGTAGCAACAACCTCAAGGCGTTAAATGTTATTTGGCGAAAAAAAAAAAGCACTCCACAGCCCATCTCAAGAGTCTTTTACAATTTCAACGTAGTCGCTTACGACGCAAAAGCGGCCAGGAAAGGGTTCACATTTCTGGCTTATATACGCCGCAGTACTTTCTCCATGACCATCAGCAACCATACCCCGGAAAGCCGCCGGTTCAGACCTTACAGTTAGGATTTCACCATAACTCTTCACCTTCTGAAGGAAGCGACAACAACTGCAGCACTAAACCAGCCCTGCTATCCCAACCCACGCCCGTCCATACAGTCCGTTCAGATGATCCTTTAGCACTGCTCTCACGCTTTCAAGCGAGTGCCTCTCAATCTCTTGCCGGTGCTTTCTGACACGTCGAGTGCGCATAGCGACAGCTCGACGGTAAGCAGAATATAGGTAGTGCTTGTTTTCCCCTTACCGTGTTCGCTATACTTTGGGTCGCAGTTTCTGATGTGACTGATTTACGGCACGCTTCTGAGAAGTGTTCCCCTTCCCGCGGTTAAAAGCCTTCCCGCGCCCCTCCCGCCGCCCTCTTCCCCGCAAACGTATGGGCGGTGCACCCAAGCGGGCCTACTCGGCCGCGTCGTCCCGGCGTGTCGCAGTTTCAAAGGCGACCATCCGAAGATCCGGCGTTCCCTCGCAAGCTGCGCCATCAAGGCTGCCGATGCCGCCAAGAAAGGCTCTGACTTTCATAACAAACGCGACGGCACCGCTTCTTGCCAGCCGGCTCGCCTGACGCACTGCCGGGAACCGGTTCAACTCGGAAAGGGGCGATGATGCTGCGCGGGATGTGGCTCGCGGTTTTTCCTTCCCGCCAGCTGGGAGCGATGGAGCCGAGATCGGTACGGGCGCTGCTGGGCCGCGCTGCTCAGCTATAAGTAGGCGCTATTGCCTGCAGCCGCCCAGCGGCCAACGGTTTTCCGATACAGTATACCGAAGGGCGCCGCCAGGCTCCGGAGCAGGATACGTTTGAGAAACGCTCGAGCGGAGGCTATCTAAGCCAGCCAGGCAAGCAAGGCTACAGCGAGCTGCACTGCTTGTGCGGCCAAGTAGCGCTGGCGCAAACTGTGGTCTCAAGCTCGCGACTTCTACTTTGTACTCGGCAGCGCTTGTGCACAACTGCATATCTCTCTGCTAGCCCTGACCAAGTACACGCGCTCCGGAGGTATTTGCGGGCGCCAATATAAATCGAGCGCTATCGATTCTGTTCACGATTGCCAGACCGCTCTCAGTGGAAGTACGCATAGCTAATGCGGCGCAATGCGATCGGGCAAGTTGCGCCTTTCGGAGGGTATAAATACCGGCTACGGAATCCCTCGAGCCAGCTGGCCAAGATCGTGGCCGAAGGAGCATGACACTAGCCGTCAACCTTGAAGTTGCCTTGCACAAAGTACGCAGTAACGTTTCGTTAGTGCAGAAACAGGTTAGATACGGCTGACGCTGATACTGAATGCGTATATTGGCATCGGCGAGAAAAGCGCGCGAGTGCACCGCTTGTGTGGTACCTAAAGAATATACTTTTAATCACGTCTTCTCCCCCTTCGATACGCAGTCGCAAGCCGCCGTCTTGCAGACGTAAACACATTTCACTCGCATGCCTCTGTTTGTATAACACTGCACTCAAAGGTTATAGTGTCTCGCTGCCACAGAAGATTCGACCATAATACTCTTTCCGGATGGTCGCGGGGCTGGCTTAAAAACGTAAAATACCTCAACCCGGTAGTTTTGAGCGCAAATCGTACTGCGGTGTCACGATTGAAAACGTACAGCATAAAGTGCTCAGAATAGACAGCGGAACGTCTTTTGATAATGAGCTATCGAAGCGCTATTATCGAATCGCCGCCCAGATGGCTACTCGCGCTGAAAAATTCGCCTCTGTTATCCGCCATGAATCGGGTGCCGGTCACGATTAAAAAGCGCTCGCATAAAGGCTGGGTTCCCGGGGTACGTGTGAAGCATCCGTTCGAAAATCCTCGGAGGAGAGGCGGCGATGCTAAAGGTGAGACCGCAAGGGGGGTCTGCCTCGAGTAGAGAGCCCGAGAGGTCCATGCGATGTTCCTCGCACGCCAAACACCCGACGCATTCCAATGACCTAAGCAGAACGCGTGGCGCCCTCATTCGCCGGAGCGAAGCATAATGCACGTGGTGGCGCGTATTCACTGAAGCGCCGCACCGTGTCTCGAACACCATGCACCGCATGCCAAATGCCGATTCCACATCTCGTTAATTCGCAGTGCTTTTAGTCGCACGTCCACGGCGAAGTTACGCTCATAGCATAGACCACTCAATCCGCGGCAACGGCGCCTTCGAAAGTGCCAGGGGTTACTTTCGAGAAGGCAGTTTTGTGCCCATATAAGGGCGCAAGTTCAGTCGAGATGAGAAGTAAATCAGAGAACTGTCGGAAGATTAGCACTAGGTGCCCACGGCAAAACCACGAACGAGGCAGTACAGGGGGATATGGGCTGGGCACCGTTCGAAGCACGGGAAGCCCAGAGTAAAATACTATACGAAGAACGCCTGAGGAAATTGGATGATAACAGGTGGGCAGCTAAGGTATTTAAATACCTGTACAGAAAGAGCGTTGACTCACACTGGCGGAAAAGAACTAGGAAGCTAACCAGTAAGTATGCAGGAAACAAGGACGGGGAAATGAAGAGCTTTAATGGACAGGGAAAAAAAAACGCAGATTAATTCAGTGGAAAGGAAGCAGAGTGTAGAACTGTATTGAAACCGGAAAAGAAAGATCAGGAAGGAATTGTTCTACGACAACTCAAGAGGCAGTGCCCTACACTTTGAAGCTAGATCAGGGAGTCTTAGAACGCGCAGATGCAAAAAGAAATATAACAAAGAAGATGAGACATGTGCAGTGTACGGCAAATCTGTATAAACAATTGAACAGCTTATACTCGAATGTGATGGTATCCATCCGGATGTCGATGAAGGCACAGCCACTTTCCCTGAGGGTCTTGGGTTTAGAGATAACAATGGTCATGTGAATGCATCTGCGGCGGAAGTCAGCAAAAAACGATTCGAAGATTGATGGCTCAAAAGCAAAGAAGTGACATAAGGTTAGAAGGGTAGGATTAAAAATGTATGTAATGAATGTCGAATGGTACTCAGGCCGTTTCTTCTTTCGCCCCCTTCGAAACACGGCCGTCGCGGCCGCGATCGAACCCGCAACCTCCTCCTCAGCGGCCCAGCGCCATAGCCACCTTATCTCGATGCACTAAGAGCTTGCGTCTCGCAGGGCGGCTCAGCGAACGAAATGCTGACAGGCTGTCCCCTAAAGACCCTTCTCACAAAATCGGTACCAAGCTAGAATGAAAGTAACTCAGCGGTGGTTAAAGACGACCTTTGTAGAGTGTAATTGAAAAGGGTGGAAAGTTGGGCGAGTCGGTATTGATCCATGAGAAAAGGAGCGCGAAAACAAGACGACGGGCGAAGACAGAACGCACACCACGAGCGCACAGTCTTGTTTTCGCGTTCCTTTTCCCATGGATCTGTAGAATGCACTGACACCCTGGTAAAATGCTTACAGTTTACAGAAAACATGTTCAGCACGCACCTAAATTATCGCCAGTTGTTTTGTTTTTTTTCTTTCAGCGCATCGGTAAAGTACCCTTCTAAAAATAAAATATAAAACAAGGTAAACAAAGAGCGGCTTCATCTGTTCATTCCGTGAATAAAAGCCAAGATTGGGTGCTCGCAGAGGGTCTGCAATACGAGCAAGACAACGTCGAATACCCTATGTGTGCTCTACAGCGGCACAAGCACTGACTGGGGAGGCAATGAGGCGCGAGCCGTGTGCCCGACGCCTCCCACAACAAAAGCCCACCAGCGAGCGAGCGGCGCCCTCCCCAGTGCACGGGAGAGCAGCAGCTCGCCATTATACAGCGCAACCAGCGCGCGCGTACGCACACATACTCGTCCAACGAGAGCAGGAAAGATGAATCTCGACTAGGAGAGAGGGGGGGAAAGCGGGTGGGGGGCAGCGTTATTATTATTTTCCCCCAGAACGACGCTGTTTGGGAGGCTTTCTCCCGCGTAGTATACCCTCGCCGCCGAGGCGCATCAAGCGAGGATGCGTGCGCGTCGCTCTCTCTTTTTTTTCCCACGGACTACGCGCTCAACCCACGCACGTAATTCGTTCGGGCAGCCGCGAATTGTTTTTGCCGCCCATTGCCGGCAACGAGCGCTCAAGAACTTGGCGTGCCAGGAAAGGGGGTAAGAAGAGAAAGAAAAAGTGCGCGCCCGGCCGCGGAGCCGTCTCAGTTGATCGCCTTTGTACAGCCCCCGAAGCGGGATGAGTGTTCGCTCGAGTATAGCGTTCAGGTATGCGCCTCATAGCGAGAAGTGAACACCCGGGAGCTTTCTCACTCACCAGGAAAAAATTCTTTTATTCCCACCTCTTTCTTTTTGTGTGCGTTGTTAGAAATGCAGCCTCAGCCACATTTAGAGCCAAAACATTTCGTCTATATTTTTTGGGCTGTTCGAGCGAACGTTACGCCGTCTCGGACGTGTACGCTACTGCGTCACAACAGCGTCTACTTCGGAGCGGGCGACCGTACAGCTGACGCTTTACAGCGCGATAGGAGAGGGCCAAGAAGTGCGGGGAGGCACCAGTTCACGTCCTTGCGCGGTGTAAACCACTAGAGAAATAATCCCCCTTCGCCCAGTTCTTCACTATTCGGCTGATCGTACAGTTTACCAGCCGCAAGCGCGCCTACTAAAAGCCGTTCAGTGAAGGCCACTGTATGCCGCTACCCGTAACGCGGGTCTTTCTGTGGCTCGAACAGTACTAAGCTTGATGACGGAAATGAAGGCACGAGGCCGTCGGGTTGGGGATACTGTATAGCGGGCGCACCAGAAGGACTCCGCGCACGTTGAAAGAACGAGCGGCCCGTGCAAGCACACGAATAAGGCCAGTCCCTGCAGATCTTGTCAATACGCGCTCGATGAGATGGAAAGGGTCGCAATGAGTAGAGAGAGCGAGCTCAGCCTTCGTGGTCACCATGTGCTGCTCAGGGAATCGTTCGGTGTGGGTCGAAACACGTCCGCGTGAGCTGCCGGGAATTGCACTCGACGTGACCTTTCGAGGTCAGTAACACAACGCCTGTACCGGCTGCTTCACGGCAGCGCGTAAGCGTTGGCGCGGATCGTGACACGGCCACCATATACAATGACATCGATACAAGTCATCAGTGCGGTCTGCTCCCAGTTTCCATGAGCGCGGCTCATATGACAAAGCGCCCTTGATTGTTCGCCACGGCCACAATACTCGCTCCCCGGATTCCGACCGAGCTTCGAAGCGATCTGCGGAGAAGCGCGGGGGAGGGGGGGTGAGAGAGAGTGGCCGTTCGCATGACAAATAGTGCACGGCGCGCTCTCGCCAGCGAATGGCCGCCCATTCTAAATATACTCGCCAAGGACGCGCGGAGTAACCTCTCCTTGCCCCGCTATATCGCTCCGAAGGAAGCTCAATGCGCGCCCGTACATGTACGCAGGTACAGGTACTACACCCCGTCTCGCCTGCTGCGTGCAATACAGCTGGCCAGGCAGAGCGCCGCGCGAAAGGGCGTGTATCCGCGAAGAGGCGCAGCTCAGACTGCGCGATCGCGCACGCTGGATGGCTCGCGCAGCCAGCAAAAGGCCCCCGTGCACTGCCGCGTAGCAGTTCGGCGTATGACGGCTCAAGAGCAGCGTCATATAGTGCCACTGGGCGTTAGAGCACTGCTTGAGAGTAGATAATATTATTTATTATGAATAATAATAATAATAATAATAATAATAATAATAATAATAATAATAATAATAATAATAATAATAATAATAGAGTGCATACAGTCTCGACGTATCTGGCCACGCGCCTTGACTGCACCCGCTGCGCATAAAACTGATCGATCCCCAGAATTCTGCGGATGAAATTCCACCCACAGATCTTTGCTTTCCTCAGCGTCAGCGGCGGAACGGTCCGGTTGATTGGTGATTGAGCGGGTGGGTTGCGAGCTGCATTCGAGGCTTCCTAAAAAAATGGCAGCCCCTGCTCCGAGTGAACCGTGAGGATTAAACGAGGCGATTGTGGCCAAATGTCTTCCTTTCGCCTGGGGGCGATTTTGACTGGCTCAGAATCACATGGAGCAGCACATTTCTGTCCTATGAGATCCCTCGCTCGTCTAGAAGCAGCTAATCGGTGCACATTCGTCTTGATAGCCCGCGTGCGTTAGCCTGTTGATCCCGCGGTCGCTGCCGACGCATCTACTCGGGAAATGGGCACTGTTGCTCACTGGTGCAGCAAACAGCGTGCGAAGGTGATTCCGTGTGCGGACAAGCATGCGCGGTTTACACGTATGCAGACCCCGTTCGCGTAATCTGCGGACGTGCGTCGCATACGCGCGGGCAAGGAGCCGGTTACCATGTTCACCGACTCTGCTGACGTAGCCGTTTGAAACGATAAAGCACATGCTTCGGTTGGTGTGACTCAATCACGGTATCAGGCTGCCATAAATAAGCCTTCGAGCATTAGATGGTGCTGTAGCTGCAGGTCGGACGTCTCCCCCAGTAAAAGAAATCGATGACTGATCGCGTATTCATGTCTTAGCCCCAATTGTGCTACTTCAGTTGCCAATTCATCACATGCGGCAATAATTCTGATCTCGCAGCTAAAGTGGCGAAAAAAAAATACTCATAGGACGATTACGGCACTCCCTGATGCGTTATTACAACTGATAAGGCGTAGAGGATTCTGCGATTGAATGATGATTTTTCTTTTTAATGTTAAGTGAAACTATTCAAGACGTTCATTTCATGCATTGCAAATATTTGCCCTAACTGTTTTGTTTAATATTTAATGACCAAGGGTCGCTTTGTGGTCAATGAAATGAACGCTTTGTACCACCGCCCGCAAGCTTAACGCCAATGCTTTTTTATTGGATTGGCATTATCCACACGTTGCGTTGGCCGCTGTGTCCGAGTTTGTGCTGTGCGGTGTGTGTTCGACAGCTGACAAGAGAGGGCGCCCTGAAACCATATCCCATAGTGTTCCTGTATATGCGGGAGCATATATGCGGGAGCATATACAGGAACACTAATATCCCAGGGAGCAAACATATTTCGCATCCGCCCGCTACAAAGGGAGAAGCCACATCATCATCATCATCATCATCATGGTTTCAGACCCAGCGGGCAACGCTCCTCGGGCGACAGTGTCAGTCCAAACCACACGAGCAAGCATTCGTGTTAAGTTTGCGGGCGGCGTTTGCTCTAACTTCGTACAACTTTTTGGGAGAGAATGAAGGAAAGAGAAGGGTGTAGAAAATATAATAAAAGGATTAAATACATGCGGCCATTGAATTGTATGTAATACAAAGGAGAATGCGGTAGTTAAGTGAGTGAAGAATTTCAATGTCCTGCAGGTAGGCCACGAGTACTGCATGATGAAAAACAGGGCGGAAGGCAGCCTTGAGGCCGCGAAAAACTGCGATCGGCGTATGTCCACAAGGAAGGTCTTCTTAAAGTCACGTTGAGACGAGGGCGATTACGTCGTCAATCGCGGACCCTCTTTTGTCAAAATCCATTCATTTCTCGAGGACACACGTTTCGGCTTTCAGGGAACATGCTTACCTTTTGTAGATTGTCCTTTACATTAGTTTACCTATACAGCTTAGTGAAGCTGTGAGTCTGAAAGATGCGTAGCTCATTGTCTGCTTTCCAGGTTTCAGAACGGGCACGATCTTCGCGAGCTTCCACTCCATGGGAATACCCGGCTTTCGATGTCATCGCACAAGCATCTCAGGTGTCCCGCTGTACCGTTAATTAAGCCATCAACCACGTCCATATTCAGGGTGAACATGTAAGGTGTTCTTATGCAGATCATTACGATTGCGACGCGCGACCTTCTCTCTCTCAGACGCAAAGAAGCCGAAGCTGCCACAGGCGCGTGAAACGCTCGGGCTAGTCACGTGATCTCTGAACGAAGTGCATAAGGGCGAGACGCGCGGCTTCTCCCCGGACAGGCCGGGGCTCATTTTAAAAGCTTCCAGTGTGAAAAGGCGAGACAGCGGAAGCCCAACATAAAGGGCAAGTTGGTGTAACGTTCTGCGCAACCGACAAAAACAAGGAAGGAAAAAACGCAAAAATGAGCGCTCATTTCCGTCTCAATTTATTTGAGGTGAACAACATATCAAATAAGATTAAGGCTGTGTTTGTTGCGCCCATGTTTCTGTCCCTCCTGTATTCGTCTTCTGTCCGTTACGCTGTAAGTATGCGTGCGTAAATCTAAGACAGCAGAGTTGAAATTTCAATAATTAATCCCGCTGACACTCGTGCCAACGCCGATAATTAGTTGCTTCCTACGGAGGAGTTCGCTGGCTGTTTGAACATTTAAGGGTCCTTCGATTGAAAACCAATTGAAAGTTGTTTTTTGCCTCGCCGCGGTGGCTCAGTGGTTAGGGCGCTCGACTACTGACCCGGAGTCCCCGGATTCGAACCCGACCGCGGCGGCTGCGTTTTTATGGAGGAAAAACGCTAAGGCGCCCGTGTGCTGTGCGATGTCAGCGCACGTTAACGATCCCCAGGTGGTCGAAATTATTCCGGAGCCCTCCACTACGGCACCTCCTTCTTCCTTTCTTCTTTCACTCCCTCCTTTACCCTTCCCTTACGGCGCGGTTCAGGTGTCCAACGATATATGAGACAGATACTGCGCCATTTCCTTTCCCCCCAAAACAAATTATTATTAAAGTTGTTTTTTGAGTAAAGGAAATAGAGTAGTATCTGTCTCACTTACCTCGGTGGACACCCGCACCACGCCGTGGTATAAAGGAGGGAGAGAAGGAAGAAAGAAAGAGGTGCCCTAGTGGAGGTCTCCGGAACAATTTCCACCCCCTGTGGATCTTTAACACGCACTGACATCGCACAGCACACGGCCGCCTTTCGCGTTTCGCCACCATCGAAACGCGCCCCCAGGCTGCATCTTTAGCTGCGCTGCGCACAACACGCGCGGGCTCAGGGCGCGGGTTGCACCATGTAGTGCGGCACACGCGCCTCTTCGTATTTCGCCGTCGGTTACCAGGAATGGAAGGACGCGTTGCGAGGTCAGTCGTGATGAACCTTCGCGCTCCCCAGGTGGAGCACCACCCCTTCGCCACTACCACCTGCAATAATCCGATCCGTTTTCTCCTCCATCGTGCGCTAATTGCTCTAGCGCCGAGTCGTGACGAACCGAGCGGGCACGATATCATTGGCACGCGGGTACCATACCCGTATGTCCGCCCCCTTCCATCCGGCAAACGTGTACGTGCGCGCGCGCCGTGGAGCCCGCTTAGGCAACCAAGCCGCCGCTTAGAGCCACGCAGAACTATTGGCCGTAGTGCAGCATTGACGCATTGCTTCGTTCAGCCAGCATCGACTAAACCGCCGCCATCAAAGGCAGCGATCAGAGGCACCGCAGAATGGCTCAGCGTGATAGAGACGTCTTCTGCGACCACTGGGCCCGAGTTACCATGCGAACCATATACCTGCCCCTTTCTTTGCTATACACGGGCAGGTCGAGAAGCCGCCAAGGCGCTGGCCTTATTTAAGGGGATACTGGTTGCAGTCTTCCTTCCAAAGGACTGTAAGCAGGCGCGTTACGAACGAGTGTGTTGCATTCGTAATAAAAAGGTTATAGAATTCACGAAGTGACTATACTAACCAGATACCTGTCTCACAAACCGTTACTTCCTTAGTGGCTGGAGGTAGTAAAAGCAGAACTAGTGAAAGTGACCGCCTCAAAAAGCTAGTGAAGAGCACTATAGTGACAAACAAAACAGTAGTAGTATTTACTGAGAAAATAGGTAGGCACTGTTTTCTGATATGCTGCAAGGCTCTTAATTAGTACGGTTGGAGAGGCTTGGAGAAATAGAAAAGTTCAATGTTCAGTTTGGTGCTGACCATGAATCGCACACTAAGGCTTAGAACTAATGGGCATTACGTGTGCAAATTATGCGAGGCGATGGCATCGAAGAACCATACCGGGCACACACAAAAAAATCATAAGGTTGACGTAAGTGCGACACGCGCACTGCGCGTGCACGGGCAACTCTTTCTCCGTCTTATATATACTCTAAAAATCAGATTTTCAGTTACGGGCTAGTGGCTCTTACCCTCTGAGCTAATGTACCAGCCTTAATTATGAAATCCCGTTTGCAGAAACAGGTTAGTCTATCTAACCACACGACGCTGCAGAAATGCTTAATTACAAAACCATTTTATTCAATGCAACGGTCTATGCCAGTTACCTTCTACGACTTTTTTTTTTGTGGGGTTAACGGTATGGTCACTAATTTGGCATCAGCTAGCAACCATGGGCATTAAAAAGGTAGGAAGGGCCGACTTTTATGAAGAGGGCGGTAAATAAGTAGTAAATAAGTAGTGAAAAGCAGTCCGAATTACCAACTGCTGCATTTATTACCTTTATTTTTTCTAAGCGTGCGCAAAGATCTGTCATTTCGAACAAAACATGCTGCTCATAAGCTTTACTGCACCATCTATTCGAAAATTACAGGGGTTGCAGACCACCTGTTTATTTTTTTTCCCGCGGAAGAAATTCTAAAGGCAGAAGTATTATTAGACACACGATGATGACGATGAGCTTGCACGTTTGAGTTTGTGATGGATTCGAAGCACACGGACGAAGGTACACGTAAGTCCCACTTGCTTGGACTTCTCCCTTGTTGCAAAATCTAAGGCGTGTGCGATGGTAAGGTTGTTTCTTGATCCATGGATCTTTATGCGCCAAAGCAGCACTGCGAGCTGTGAGTCGCAGGCCATGGAGGATCGATTTCGACCACATGGAGGTCTTTAAGGGCATCCGCGCGCACTAACCACTGTAACCAGGGACTTTTGCAGTAATTAATAATTAATCCGGGATGCATTCAGATAGAGTGCGTAGAGGAAAAGTGGTAGTAGTGCTCACTTACACAAAAGTAACCGTAGAGGAAAATTAACTATTTTTACGTTGATATGATTGAAACTGGCATGGAGCAACCACCACAGCAGTAGGAGGAAGTGGTTGGCTTGAGGTTATAGACCACGGCCGGTGAGTGGAACGGATCTGTAGGTGCAAAATGACACGCATAATACGCTGCTTTGAATGTAGCGAGACAGAACCGAGACGGGAAGAAAATGGCACGCAGAGAGCACTGCCTCCGTAGCATTCCTTTGCGTCCCTGTTCTCGCCACTCTGCATTTAAAACAATTAATCACGACCAGATGCGCCGCGGCTTTCTGTTATTTTGTATAAGGGCGCATGATCCGACTCCGCAAAACTGGCTCCGCAAGTGCGCGTAACACCTTCGCCACTAATAAACAGGAAGAAGTGAAGAAAAGAACGGATGACAGCGAATTCATTCTGGAATGAAACTCTGGTATCGACCCTAGTGAATTTGTGAAGCTTTGTCAAGCCTTTTCAGGAATGCTCTGTCGCAGTCAAAAACCAAATCAGCTTATTTTTGCTTTTACATCCAAGTCGTAAAAGTTTACAAGCTAATCCGGGCAGTAGGGTAACCCTTTATTCGGAAGGTACAGTCTTGGTCAAAAGTCTCAAGGCCGAAGGCTTTCCGCTTCAGCCGCATTACAGAGCCATTACGGCACTGTTAAATGACCTTGAAATGCTAGCAGCAGGTTTCTTCTTGCGGTAGAGAAGCTTCCTGCTGGACTTGGGTTTGGAATGATCCGCTACACGGAGCATTCTAGGAACATTCATTTCGCTGCAGCTGAACGCTGTGTGGCCTTAATACTTTTGACCAAGACTGTAGTTCTCTTTGAAATTCTCTTAACGGAGTTCCCACTAAACATGCAATATTCTTCGAGGCTATAATCCACGCTGATAAGTACTGTCTACACAAGTGGCCCTCTGTTATCCAGGTAAGCTTAGACCTGGACTGATGAGGTGGGCTCCCACTGAGGCCCGTTTCACGATGTCCATGCATCCGCGCAGATACGCCTGTGAGGACGGACAAAGGGAAAAAAAAAACCGAAACGGGAGACAGGAGACAGGGAAAGGTAACCGTAAAACCCACTTCACGCATCAAGAAGTGACAGGAGGACCGGTACGCAGGGAAAAAATTAAAAACGTGCTTCTCGCTTATATTTGGGATGCAACCATTGGTTACAATGCGAATGAAGTGTTTCCCTTCACGATATTGTCTCAGTATATCAATAGGTCACGCGCAACAATGATAACGCATGTAAGTGCCGCGTTTTCTTTTCATTTCATTTACTTATATGTTTATATGATTAGCGCTATTTCCTTTTGAAGGTCCGTGCATGAAGATGACGCGAGCTTCTAGTCTCGCACGTCAACTTTTTAAATGGTGGAGGCGATCTTCAGGCCAGAATGTTTGCTTTTGAGCCGAGCTGAGTTCGACAGTTAGGGCACAACCCAAGATACAGGCCCCCAGAGGCGGAGGAAGGCTGTCGTCATCGCTTCTCCGGGCTTTTTGTAGTTTCAGGAGCGCCGCAAGTGCACACCTATAGCGCGCAAAAGGAAACTGAAGAGTTTCGGCCAAGGCTGTGCTCAGTAAAGGCTGTGCACAAATGAACACCGGGCGCTGCAACATGCGACTGGTCATTCTTCGAGATTCTTCCGCAGACGAGAGCTTCAAAGCAATCTTATGGTCGACGTAGTGAACAGCGCAAAGCGTATCGACACCCCTCTAGCGACTCACCCCCTCGCGCGGACCGGACCGACCTGCTGGCCACGCCACGGGACTACGAAGCCAGTGACGGATATGCGGCCAGTGCACTTGCGTCTGGCGCAGCCACAAGACAGCAGATGTACTCGCCCGGCTTTCGCATGCACAGCTGCTCGTCGGGCGAGCGGAGCGGTAACAAATGCGGGCGTTGAGCTCGAACTCCCCGCTCGTCGACCCCGATGCCCACGCGTCGACAGCGTCCCGGCCGATCGCTGAAGCCAAGCGCCCCGGCGAGCGTCGAATTCGGCGAATGGCTGCGACGGGCCTCAGAAAGCTATAAAGCCCAATCCCGCGACCTCGAACACCGCACCGATGGCCGTTTATGCACCCATTGCATGTCCAAAGTGCGCTTCTATAGACGCGCACAGAGGCGATTGCGCCTCACGTACGCAGCGTGCGCGCCCCTTCCTTCTCCGCTCCTCTTCAACTCGCTTCTGCTGGATGCGCGCGGCCGCCGGGGCAGTCGGTTTATACCAGCGCGTAAAGAAGAACCAGTTCAACTGGATCGCGCCGTACGCGCGCGTCCTAATGCTGCACCCCGGCGTACTCGCCGTGGCCGCTGGCTTCTGGCGCCGCACGGGACGAGCCATCCGGCCGCTCAATCCGCACGCAGCAGCAGCCTTGGCACCCGGTAGCAATCAAGGCCAGCACCGATCGAATCACGAGATACACCGATCGGCCGCCGCTTGAGGGATGGACAGAGGAGGGATGGCCACGACAACAGATCTCACCGGGCTCGGGAATGCACAGCGCGACGAGATAACAAGAGAGAGAGAGAGAGAGAGAATAAAAAAAAATATGCACCACATTTTGCTTTGAATTCAACGGATTGACAGTGCCGGAAAGGCGCTAAGCCGTAGCACCGCTGCAACAGACCTCGTCGACAAGCCCCACATTTCGCGCCCTAAGAGCGGTGGGGTACTGCGTAACGCAAACAGGCTTGCCCGTTGTTAATTTTGGCCAGGGGTGCCGTTCGCTAATGCCTGACTGTACCCAAGCGCCGTGGTATTGAGGCGCTGCATGCCTCCGTTCGCGGCGGGCCCTCGGAGGATCACGATGTATGTACAATCATAGCTATCCCATAAAGTTATCTAATCTACCCCTGAGAATCTGATGGCGAGCGGGATCGATCCGATACCGTCCGTTTATCCTAGCGGAAAATCTGCCGTCCGCCTGGCATCAAGAGCAGCATGGTCTGGCGTTTGGGCGTCAGGCCGTCAAAGTGTCCGCGCGTGCGGTTCTGCCCACGCAAACTCCGATTTTTGCTCTCGAAAGGACAGCCTACAACTTCAAGAGTAGCGGATGTTACCGAGAAGCGCGCTGGGCATCGCCGGTGACGCTTTCCGTCTTTTGCAATTGCCTTCGTGCGCGACGCAAGCCAAGTACGCGAGAAACGCGCGGGCGCGAACGAATTCGTTTCGATAAACACATCTGCTTGAAGTTACCACATCGTGGTGAGAAATCACTTGGGCGATTTCTTTCCTTCGCGTCAACACTGCAGTCGTTGAATGAGGACGTGCCGATGTGAGCGAGGCTCGGGGCGACGCGCCGCGTCGCGTCACCGGCAAGCTGGGCTGCGGCGCGAAACCGGTCGCAAGTCAAGGGCGGATTGCGCGCGCACCTCCCGGGCGCGTCGCGGTGCGCATGCCCTGCACGTTCGCGACGCGAGTGAAGCGATAGCAGCGCGCATGATAAAGGCGCTGTGTCATATTTATGCTGCGAAACACCGCAAACTCTGGTCTCGCAAAATATAGCTGGGCTACAGAAAAACGCAGTTCAGTCACTGGCCGATCGCACTGGGTCATCGAAACAGTAATGTTATTAGCTCAGGAGTGGGGCAGTAGACGTCACACCAGCAATATATGCGTGCGTAAAAAAAATAAAAGTGACCGGCCAGTGCAGAGAAGTGTTCAGAGCCAAAAACATTGCCCAAATACAGCTCATCCAAAACAAAAAAAAAAAATGTCAACTGGTATTATTTCACACGCTGTTGATCATGCATTTGTATGGCGTAAGGGCATCTGTGGCGAAATAGCGCCATGGCACAAGGTGTTTTCGTCTACTCAAGGTGGGATCAAAGACCCAGTTCCCAAGCATTTCACCCCAAAGAAGCCGAGCACCAGACCAGGGGAAAGCTTGTACTCATTGTATCACCGGTGGGTACCCGGCGGAACTGGGGATCGAACCCCGCACCTCCCGCCTGCGAGGCATTGCTCAAGCGACTAGGTCACCTCTGCGGTATTCCACGCGCCGTTCAGCAATACCTAATAACGCAACAAATTGGGCTAGTTGGTTTTCGTTTATTTTGCGCTGTACTCACAAGCGAAGACCGCGTTTTTCCTTCGTTTGTGAACACAGCGCACAGTGGAAAATGTTACAATTTTAGCTTGCGCTAACGCTTGCACATGAAAGCTATCAGTCAACACTGCCATGCTCACAGCTGCTTTGTCTAAACGTTTGCGTCAGGTTATCTTCGTCAAGCAGTTTGCATGCATCGTGACGTTTCCGCGATGACAGGGTCCTGCGGTAGCAGTCAGCATAACGTCTTCTGTTACTGAGGGTGCATTGCTTCCATTGCGTCTTGGAACTAAACATGATGCAGCTACATTCGTATATGTCTAACAGGAACGTTTCGCCCAGTGGCTCCCTAGAAAGACGAAGATGTCTCTAACGGACGGTCACCTTGCCGAGCGGATGCAGTCACAGCGAGAAAAGATGTTAGCATTAAACCGTTTACAGAAGCGCAAAAGCTTCGGTTATCTTTTTATTTCTTCTGCGAAGTTAAAAAAAAAGCACGCAAAGTGCAGGACGGTGCTTCGCGGCCTCCGAGCAAAACAAAACGGACAACAACAACGCCGAAGGCCAAATGTGAAAGCAGCGCGAGCTTGCTCCGTCCGACTTCCCGCGCATTGCAGGGGTGGATCAGGGGAGAGGAAAAGAGCCGCACCTCGGCGCAGCCAAGCTTCGCCGGGCCCCAGGAAGTCGGGCTCGCACGGCGAGAGGCACTGCTCTCTTTATCACTTCGAGGTAAAGCGCGGTTCGCCATGCGCGTCTGTGCGTGAGTGCGCGAACGGGCCCCGCGGGTTGGAGCGCCCTTTTACGCTCGCTTCTCTTCCTGCAGCACATTTCCAGCGTTTCGATTTCGTTGTGTCCCTTCAACGCGGTGCAAAACTTCCCGCACCCTTCGCCGCTCCAAACCAGCGGCGTTGCTACAGAATGGAAGTCTCGGCTTGACTGCCTCTGCACCGAGCCCCAAGTTCGCGCATTCGAGGGAAGTCGATCTATTTTTACGTGCCAAACCCGCGTCTACGCTGAGAGCGCCGCCGTATAGCGCAGGTCTCACGATTAATTTCGCCGGTCGCTGGCGTTCTTTTGGTGAACCGCAGTTGATCTACACGCGTCTTTTTTTTTTTTACGTTTCCACTGAAATACAACCGCCGCGGCCAGTATTTAAGGGCACAGGACACAGAGCTCTGCAGAGAATACTGCAGAAAAGAACGAAAGAGACAAAAATCTCTATCGCGTCATCGGTTGCCGAACTAGCTATCCATAAGTTACTGCTGAAACGAGGTCTTTCGCACACAAATCCCGCTTCCTCTTAACGGTATGAAAACAATGAAATAAAAGCGTCATGCCTTGCGAGAGCGCCCGCTCTTGAAACGCCACTGGTAAAACTGAAGCTTTGAGTTGACGTGTACGGCGAGACTCGTTTAACGGCGACAGCTGTTAGAGCCTCAAATCGCGAGATCTAGGTCGATGCGATATATCCTCATAACGCACGCACAGCTGTGAGATGTGGCCGGCACACGTGATGGCCGCTTTTCACGCAAGGGCATGTGCAGGTTTGTGCTGGCTCGATCCTTCCCATTCGACGTTGCTGCGACTGCCATCTTACAGCACTAAGGTAGGCGCATGGGAGGAGGAGGAGGAGGAGGAGGAGGACGACATGTGCGCCTTCCTTCTCCGTATTCTAAGCGGAGTTGAGCGAGCACGGGTTTAGAGGGGTGACAAACAGCGGAAGCCAGCTTCGGTTGCCGTTGGAGAGTGGGCACTGGTCGCCCCCCACATCCTACGATGCGAAGGTGGTGACGTCAGCACTCCGGAAAAAAACTGGGTGCGTAGCGTTCCCTTTCTCGGGTGCAACGGGAAAGCCGACGATAACAGACCCCGCTGCTGCAGAAGCGTGACGTGACGCCTCTAGCTGTTGAGGAATTTCGCTTCAAAATACCGAACCATGGAGTCAAATTTTTGTGAAGGAAACAGCAAGTCTTCAGAACAGAAAGTGGGCATGGTCTGCAGCTCGCCCATGATCACAGCGTACTTTCCCAGCACGACTGCACCGGATCCTCCCGGCAAACAGCGTTACGCGTTTGATTATTCGACGGCACTGCTTCAGAATGAGATTTGACTGCCTTGCGATGGCGCTGTCCACGTTGCTCCGCGTGGCGTTATCCTACGGCGTATATATATCGTTCTGAGTAAACTCCTTTCCTTTTGATTCCTCCAGACCTTTCTTTTTTTTTTTCTCCAGATACCTACAACGCACTCTAGATTTCGCGATGCTGCGGCAGCCTCTCCGCATGACAGCTGCTTCATTCACACGCGTAAGAGAGGAACAGTGGTGGAGGCAACACCATCACGTGGCTGCGTGGCGGACGTCCCCAGCGCGCTCCGCTCTTGAATTTCCCTGATGAGCTCTTCTTTTCGCCACCATGCACATAGCCCGCGAAGCACGCATTCGGGGCGGCCTCCTTGTAATGAGCCGAGGGAGAAACGACCATCGCACGTAACGGGACCGCATGCAGTGCCGCGCTTGCGACACGATGCCTTCGAGAATAAAGCAGAAGCGCAGAGGGTGTGAGTGAGAGAGAGAGAGAGAGATCGCGTAAAAAATAAGTCAGGGGCGTGCGTCCCTCGTAACATTAAAAGGCACGCGCAACCGTTCCATGGGCCGCAGCGGCTTCTTAAAACGCAATGACCGCGTTCTTTCTTATGCGTTCATTCTTTCTCTCCGCCCGTGTTCCGAGCAGCAGCGACGGTAATAAAGATTTGCCGGAATAATGGTGCGGCGGCCGAAAAGATGGAGAAGAAGAACCGGGGAGTGACGCGTACGCGCGAGAAAAAAAATTAAAAACAAAACGCGGGGAGAGTATAGAAACATTTAAAGAGAAAGGAAAGCCCGAAAAGAGGACGCCGAGTGGCCGTGGCGGCGACGGTCCAGTTTAGAGGTTGCGTATATGGCGACGCGCTCTTGCGAGAGTACCTGGTCTCAGTGCATAATGCTGCAAGGCCTAAAGCGCACCTATATACGCGGCTGCGGCGCCGTATATACATCCTGGCAGGTGGCGAAAGGCATGCCAAGTTGTGTGCGTGCGTGTGTGCAAGCACGCTAATGCACGTTTATTTCTCTTGCTTTCTTTCTTTCTTTACTGAAGGATTTCGCTTAACGCAAGCAAATAGGAAAGCGGACGCGTTATCGCCGCGAGACGCCTTCCTCGTTACATATATGCATCGCTCTTCCGCACGCAAAGTGCATTTCGTAGAAGTAAAATTTCGTAGAAGTAATAATAATAACAATTGGTTTTTTGGGGAAAGGAAATGGCGCAGTATCGCTCTCATATATCGGCGGACACCTGAACCGCGCCGTAAGAGAAGGGATAAAGGAGGGAGTGAAAGAAGAAAGGGAGAAAGAGGTCCCGTCGTGGAGGGCTCCGGAATAATTTCGACCACCTGGGGATCTTTAATATGCACTCACATCGCACAGCACACGGGCGCCTTTAGCGTTTTTCCTCCATAAAAACGCAGCCGCCGCGGTCGGGTTCGAACCCGGGAACTCCTAGTCGAGCGGCCTAACTGAGCCACCGCGGCGGGTGGAAATAATTTCCTGACAGAGTTTTTACGTCCGAGCGAGCGGTGGCGTGACCGCGGTGTGTTGGACAGCCGCAGGTCAAAATAGAGCGTTACGTTTGCTTTAACAAGCTCCCCTCGCCTGCGCCTATATAGAGACGCTGAGGGCGTCTTCCTCAAATTCTAACACGCTGCGGGCTGGAATCCCGGAATCGCGAATTTACGAGTTTGATAATATCCGGAGCATCGTTCGCTCGGCGCTCAATTACTATCCTCATCCTCCACCGGTGCTAAAAGTCCCGCAGCGCCGTATAGTGCGAATGTCCGGGCTGTCGAGGGGCGTTCCGTGAAATGTCTCGGCTATTCTCGTACGCCCTCCCTTGAGCGGGCACTTTACAGAGCCGGGGGATAGACGGCGTTTCCTTCGACCCTTCAGCCGGCGCTTTAGGCGATAAAGAGCGCGTCCGCCCTCGCGTATACGGTGGCGGAGAATTACGGCGCACTGTGCCACCCCCATGCTTTAGATCTCACCCCTCTCCTCTTTCGGCTTACGCACTTCGCTCCGAATGAAAAGGGCTGCCGCTCTTTCCAAGTGCGCCGGCTTCCCGGCACCTCTGCCAGCGAGAGACGTTTTTTTTTTTTTTTTCCTTCGCGCGTACATTGCGTGCTGCGGTTCGCTTAAGCAGCGGCGGCCGGCGCTCGCTTTCAAAAGCGCCCCGTTTTTCTACCCCCCCCCCCCCCCCCTCTTTCTCTCTGGACAGCGCGCCAGCGGCATGGCTGCGCGAGACGTTTCACGAAGTAGCCTCGCGTCACGCGAAGCGCGCCGGAGACACGAAACAAGCGCGCGGATATAAGCGCGTGAGGCGGTGCCCGCGTCCACCTCTCCGCGCGTTCGGAGCTTCCACCGCCCACTAAGCTTCCCCTATCCGTGGCAGGAGACGAACGCGTGTGGTGCTGTTTTTTTTTCTTCTTCTTCGTGGCTGCTTTCTCGATCCAACGCTGCTGTGATGTGCCCCGCAGGAAATACTGATTTCGACCACTGAACGGCAGAGATCTCCCTTGAGTATCCGATGAACCTACTCTCTCCTCCTCTCCCTCTTTGTGTGACGTCTCCTACGCTGCCTCTCTGGTTCATTTAACCTCTTAAATCCATGTCCTAAGCTCAATGACCAGACTTTCAGCTTAGAAACAACAGGCACCTTCTCAGCCCTTGAAACCGATACAATTTAGCTCGCTTGTCGGAACCACGGGGAACCGGTGCACGTCCCCCTGTGGCTTTGAGAAAACCAAAATATAGGTCTAAATTCTCTCCCATACCCTCTGCTGCGCCTGGAGCAGGCTTCGTGAAATTGCGCAGTCCTAATAGGTCGCAGAGCTACGTCCGATTTGCCTTCATTTATATTTATGCAACGTGCCTAGATCCCCAAGACGTGTATACAGTGATCTCAATACACCTTCACATTTGAGTTCACCTCTCTTGTAATATAACCATCTATGACGACTGTCCGCACAAATAAACCACGCCTGGTTTAATGTTTTTCTCCTACGTGTAGTACAGTCACGTCGGAATGAAACTCAAAGAAAGCCTGTGAACAGGACAAAATACTTGACATGCGTACTTGCAGCTGCAGTGCACAGCTTGCCTGATTACTGTTTCTAGATAAAGGGGATATAACTCCGTACATATCTGTAAACCGGGTGTAATGGAATATCTCCCTGCAAAATAGGAAAGCACGACACTGAGTCGCGTTCGCGTTTCACTCCGGCCTGACTGTACACCGCCAGCAAAAGCAAGGGGCTATAGTTCCGTTTTTAATTCCAATGGCGATCGAACTGCTGAGGGTGATGGTATTTCGTGCCGTTCATTGCTTAATTCACTTTTCAGGTGACGCCCTGCGCGACAAAGGTTAATAACGTCGTTGTTACTTGCAGCGCCAATTGGGTTCGAAACTGAAGGGAAAATGTCCTTCCTTTCCTTAATCTCCTCTGGAGTTGACCTTTCCTCCATCTTCTACGTCTGACATGTCTGCATCGGAGGAGCCGGCGCAACCGGCAGCTTCTTCACCTTCCTTTACTTTGTATGCTATATATATATATATATATATATATATATATATATATATATATATATATATATATATATATATATATATATATATATATATATATATATATATATATATATATATATATATATATATCAGATCGCACGGTTGACCAGCGACAATACACACGCACACACACCTCTGCAGTGCGCTTCATGTGACCAACAGCGACGCCAAGCAAGAGCGCACCGCCAACTGATCAACCAGGTGAGCTGACAAAAAGGTGCACGAGCCCACAGGCTTTTTTTCGTCACTGTTGCGCAGACAACGCAGAAAGAAACGCATCATTCGACCACACTGAATTATGTGACTGGAGCTGACTCTCAACCGTATCGAGATCCATTTTTTTGGAAAAAGCAACCGGGTGACATTGATGCGTATTAAGACGCGAAAAGTAGCCTTTCACTTCATTCCGCGGACAGATGCGGTTCCCAGACTAATAATAATATTAATAATAATAATTGGTTTTTTGGGGAAAGGAAATGGCGCACGCAGTATCTGTCTCATATATCGTTGGACACCTGAACCGCGCCGTAAGGGAAGGGATAATAAGAGAGGGAGTGAAAGAAGACTAACGACCAGATATCGGGGATGAGCAAAAAAAGCGGGCGAAACAGCGTCAATATCCGACCTCATTGAAACAAGCGGAGCCGACAATATGTTGCCCGCCAGAATTTTTGGCCTCGTTCGTGGCTCATGCTGGGTATCTCAGTGCTGAGTGCCCAAAGAAGGCGGTATAAAAAAAAAAACAAGTGCAAAAAACTTTGTATCTCTATGAAATCAGATGCCCAGGACAAACGCGACCAGTGTCGAAGTCCGAATTCGGCAAATAAAAAGAAAAGGATAGTAGGCTTTTAACGTACTTAAACCGAGCAGACATGTGAAAACGTGCGTTTAGCCTGATTGGCTCATGGTTTTGCATTGCCTGGTCGTCGGCACGTCTGGCAACCATATAAAACTCAGGTTAAGCTGATCTGATCTGTTCGCGCCGCAGATGGAATTTGATGAAGACGACGATGTGCAATGCACAGCGCGAGAGTGTGTTGCAGTTTAACACGAGGCGTGATCGGCTGCGGCCGTAGCATAGTGCCCTCGTGCAGTGGCCAGCGAAGCGGATTTGTTCGCGCCCCCGCGGGTTCGAAACCCAAGTCGCGGCAATACTTATTTTATTTCTGCACCCTGAGAATTATGTAAGTCACATGTTTCTTGGTTGGTTCCGACCCCGTGAGGCAGTGCTTTAGCACTAAAATGGTTCAGCAGCTGACGACGTCAAGGGTGACTGTACAAGCAGAGCGACCTCCCCGCCGATACAGCCGAAACAGCCGCGCGTTCCACCAGCGGCCGGCGGTCAGGCAGCGTTGGGCGCAAGGGCTGCCGCCACCGAAGGCTTCCACTGCGGCCCCACAAGCGCCGCGAGCGCAAACAACGACAATGCTGACGCGCGCGCTCGGCGCCAAGCGAAAGATGCGCTCGGCTGCCGCGCGCGCGGACAAGGGCGTCTCGCCACAGCAGCTCCGCTAACAAGCGCCGCGCGATTCGGCGCAAATCACACGTCGGACAAGCCATTCCGGGAAGTCCACGGTTGGGAAAGAGACAGCCGAAAGACCCGAAAGAGACAGCGCGTCCGTAGGCATACGCGCGCACACACAGCCCATTCGAGCCCCTTTCCCTCGCTACGCCCCCTTGTTATTCCTCTCTCGTCTTCCAATATACCGGGGGCTCTCCGCGACTCATCGACCCGTTTCGGGAGCAGATGGACAGCCACGTATACGTACAGCACGCTGATTCAGACGCGACTGCCCGTGTATATGCGCGTTCTCGACGCAGATGCCTCTGCTGTGCAATCGACGGCCTATTTCATTTTTCTTCCTCAAACAAGCCCTCCGCGCACAGCAGCAAAGAGCTTCTGCGCATTCCTCTCGTCCCCCTTCGCGTGCACGCGTGCAGTTCGCACTGCTCGGAGAGCCGGCAGATGGCAGGCGCAGATACGACTCGGAGGTGAGGGCGATCGCTCACGCTTTGTTTCCGAGGCGCAGGCTAACCGCAAGGGTAAACACGTCCTGGGATGCGAAATCTCGCCTTTGTCCTTTGTGCCGCGCATGCAGCATCTACCGCACTTGGCGTTGCATGTATGCGCTGCCGACAGCGCGATCGTGATGCCCCTAACGAGCCCCGCGCTTCGGATAGCGCCAGTTCTCACGCCCATAACGTTACGAGGCGTGCAGAAGGGGCTTCGGGTTTCGCTTCCTATACTGACAATGCGCGTTCTGCGCTGGCGCATGCAAACTACTGCAGCTGATCTGTCTCGTTTTCTTTCTGCTTTCAGCACTGGTTTGTTCCGAAGGCTCGGGATTTATGCGCGCCTGAAAAAAAAAAAAAAGGTAGGAAACAAAGTAAAGCTAACCCCAAAACCCCTTCCCATGCAAGAAAAAACAAAGGTAGCTGCGCGCATGCGCATTAGCTACAGGGCATTATCTTATACAGTATACCCAGACACTACACTTGGTCGTGGAGTCGAGTATGTTTTGGCTCCCTCAAGGGGCACGACGGACAAGCAGTGTCAAGTTGCCTGTTATCGCTGTGCGCCCAGCTTGTTTCAAGAGTGTTTATGCACGGACGAAATGAGAAAAAAATATCACCGCTCACTTTTTTTTTCTGACTTAATACGGACGAATCGCGACCAATTGCTGAAAGGACGCAAGGGTATACGAACTATACATCATTGACGAGCCCTGGTACTTGTTTGATCAAACAGCGGAAGAGACGAGGAGGAGGAGGAGGAAAAAGCTTCATTTGAGGAAAGCCCCAAGGCCCCAGTGAAGAAGACCGCATAACAGAAGAGGACAGACACAGTGCCCCATGGAGGGAGAAAAATATTGGTAAAAAAAGTAAATACGGACTAAGCTTTCCAACACATGAATCCGTGAAGCCGTATAAACATATTTGCATGAAAGGTACCACTAAAGTGCAGAGCGCAGCAGTCGGCAACCCAAGATGCCGGATTCTCTGTACATAACGAGCATGTCACGACCAAGAGGAGAAAGACCCCCCCCCCCCCCCCCCCCAAAATTTCGTGCAATTAAAGAGGCAGAGAAGCAGTTGGTAACAACGCACGGCGGCAGCTTGTAGACAGTGATGGAGAAAGAAATGTAAAGAGACAGACACGGAAGGCAAAACGGGCCTTCTGCAGGAACCGTGCAAGTCTGCAGAACCAATTCGAGGTCCGCGCAAAGTCAATGGGACCTACAGAACGAAGCCCGCGCCTCGTATATATCGGCCTAAACTCGTCATGCGAGTGGGACAACGCACTTATTCATGCCACGAAGGAGTCCGGGGGCGAGCTCCGCCGATCTGCTTTCGGGCAGCGCCACATGTACGCGTGTCTATCAGCGCACACGCGCTGCAATTGTGCCGCGCGCGCGACTCGAAGCGGAACACCCGTTTACCCGAAGGACCTGCCCAGGCGCATCCTTAATGCGACGCAGCACACGCCGCAGACGAACACTGCCTGTTCCGCGTTCGCCTCTGTGATCAAACACACGGCGCATCCTACTCGCTGCCGCAATCAGGCGTCTCCTGTGGCACTGCGCGAACTGGCCGCGAGCAAAAGCCGAGCTTCGCTGACGGGGCGCGCGCTGGGAGATCAGCGAGTATGCATGATGCATACGGTGAGCGCGCGCTGTCGCTCGCAGTGCGCCTGTCGATCGGTGCCGCGCAGGTTCAAAAGGACGCCAACGTGACGTGCCGCCGATGCGTCTCGTTATTTTCGTGCAGCGCGGAAGCGAGTCGTCTGGGGTAACAGGCGCCCGGGAGAAGTGGGAGTCCGGATACCGCATGCTGCCGCGCGTTGGCGGCGCCCGACGGCTCGCCCCTCCTCTCGCCGCGGCCTCCACTCTTGCCCGGGGATAGCGCCGCAGATAGCTCGCACTCAGATTGGCGAGGAGGTAAAGACGCTCGGCACTGGCTTACAGAGCAAGAAGGGTCGACGATAAAAAGGCACGGAGAGCTGGCTGGTGCAGGTCGACCTTTCGGATTTGAGATACGATTTCGAAATGCTCGAATTCCGTGGCTCCATTCCCTTTCGTTTTTGCTAATGGCAGTGCAGCGCCGCCCCTAGCTTCCTGAGGTTTCGTCAGCGCTGATTGGTTGGTCATCGTTGGCGTCACATGTGTTTTTTACCGCCGAGACGAAACCAGCCATATTACTCGTTGAATTGACAGGCGCGCAGTGATGCTTCATCTGGTAATGCTTACAAAGGGAGGAGCCCAAACGGGATGGCGCACCTGTTCGCGACGGGCGTTTGCGAATGCAATCGAGCTCGCTTGCTCAACCCTAGAATGTCGATCAGCTCGCTGTATCCACGCAGCCGTCACCGCATGCGTCCTTCCCCGGCCGCGGGCCTTTGCTTCTTGTGCCGGTATTCAATCTCAGAACCGAAATGGCAAGCGGCGCAACGTGTGACGTGAACCTGATCAAAAATGTGCCGATAGCTGTCATGCGTCTGAGAAGGGGTCACGGCAAATGCGCCGTGAAGGAGGCCGCCACGCTAACTTAAGCCCCAGTAGCTTTTCTTGGTCCACCGTAGCAGCCCCCCCCCCCCCCCCCCCCCCCCGCTTTGCGTGCTATCAGCTGCAGCGTTGAAACTCACCTGCCGTCTACTGCGCCAGTTATAGGTGGGCAAACGCGGTACAGGCGGTGCACCACACGGAAACGACGACTCGGCCTCCCAGAGCGGGAAGGCTCTGCAGAGGTGAGGAGCGGACGGTTTTCACAAGCAGCAGAGGGGCCAGACACGGCTGCAGCCGAGCGGAGGCGTCAGCTCACCGCAACGAGCGAAACCGCGCACGCACGCGGCAGCTGCTCCAGACGCCTGGCGCGTCCTTACAAATTACGCGCTCGACGCCGGGTCGCCACGGGCCACGGTAGCGCGAACAATGGCTGCCTCTGCCTGCCTCAGCTGTCCGTGCCCGTCTGCTGCGCGGCCGAGCGCGCGAGGGCGGCCGCCCAGGCCTCCGTTTCCGGCACGCAGTGCGGCGTGCGCGACATCGCACGGGGCTGGAGCGCCGCGGTGTGCACCTGCTCCACACCGCGGGCATCGAGAGCAGAGTGCTGGGCGTCTTGCCGGCACGGCACGTCCGCTACTGCTCCGCCGCATTGCAGAGCAGGTGCGAATGCACGGGCGGCGAAGTCATGCTGCTACAGCGCGGAGGCAGAGCGAAGAGTTTGAACAGTCGGTAGTAGATGGCTCAGGAGAGGGAAACCGGCGGAAGCAAGTAGGATAAGTGCACTTTTCCCGCCACCCGTGTTTCCCTCTCGCTTCGTCATCTCCAGTAATGATGCTACAAGGTGCCACTTTCCGCACCAACGCAGTGTCTGAACGTACCAGGCTCACCATCTCAGAATAAACCTCAGTTTGTTGATCGCCCAAAATAGCTCAACACTTTAGCGTCCATTCTTTCCATTTTCGTTTATTATGCAGAGACAGCTGTTAAGCGCCCGTTCCCTGGGTATATCGCATCGTTGTAGTAGTAGTAAAGCCCCTCAATTAACTAAAAGTAACGCCAACCTTGAAGAACGCCGCCCCCCTCCTACCCTGCGCATGTCCTCGATGAACGCCATCACATAATCTCGCGCGCTTTTTCTTGCCTGTTTTGCTGCTTCCTCCTCCCCCGCAGTGCCAAACAACGCGAGCGACGTAATGCGATCGCTCCGGAGAGCGTCTGCTGGTAGAGCACCTCGTAAAGGGAGTCACGGTCGAAAGGGAAGATGTTTTTTTTTATAGTTTATGGGTGTTTAACGTCCCAAAGCGACTCAGGCTACGAGAGACGCCGTAGTGGCGGGTTCCGGAAATTTCGACCGCCTGGGGCTCTTTAACGTGCACTGACATCGCACAGCACACGGGTCGAAAGGGAAGAGAATAAGCGGGGAAGCATGGGGAAGAGAAAGGAGACGAATATTATTGAATGGCTTAGGAAGCAGCTGTGAGTAATCGGAGGGGGGTGGTTAACACGGGAACCATCCGAATCATAGTTACCCTCCTTGGTGGTTACAGTGGAAGGAGGAGGGGGCTAACCTCGCGTTACACCGCGGTACCTGCCCTATGAGGGTTTGTTTGCTTTTTTGCTTCTTTTTGTGGCGTCATAATTGAAAGTTTGGCACCTCGAGAGGGGGGGGGGGGGGAATAATGCGCGCTGTCGACGGCTGAGCACTCAAGGCCCTCAGCCAGTATGGATATTTAAGCGGGTCCTAGAGCTTTCGCGAAGCCTGTGTACCTGCATAGCTTTACGATTGCGTAGCTGCCTTCACCATTGCAGACAGTTAATATCAGGCGTTGCATGTGCCGAGATGCGCGACGCGGCCTTTTAGTCATCACCAACTTCGGATGCTCATCGGATGAACAATAGATCAACGTTGTCTTCACGTTGCCTAACCATGGGTAAACGTCAATGGTTAATAATAATAATAATTGGTTTTTTGGGAAAGGAAATGGCGCAGTATCTGTCTCATATATCGTTGGACACCTGAACCGCGCCGTAAGGGAAGGGATAAATGAGGGAGTGAAAGAAGAAAGGAAGAGTTAAGTGCCGTAGTGGAGGGCTCCGGAATAATTTCGACCACCTGGGGATCTTTAACGTGCACTGACATCGCGCAGCACACGGGCGCCTTAGCGTTTTGCCTCCATAAAAACGCAGGCGCCGCGGTCGGGTTCGAACCCGGGAACACCGGATCAGTAGTCGAGCGCCCTAACCACTGAGCCACCGCGGCGGGTAACGTCAATGGTTAAATGGTATAAACACCTGCTTCCTGTTGTCTCTTACGTTGGCTAAACGTAAAGTAGGGTAGAGCTGCGGTCAAATGCCAATAAACGACTGACGTTGATGTCAATCTTGCCCGCATTGTGCCCGTTTCGCTACAGTGTCGGCGCGCTGGTTGGGTGAAACACCAAATTGTGAGCGTTTTATTTGTTAAAGTCAACGGACCCAGAATGGTAATGCTACTCAGCATGACCACTAAAAAGATGGTTTCTGTTTTTGCTCACAACTGAGTTGCAGAAGCTGATCGCGCATTAGGCCTCTCTTCAGAGCTGAACGTTGTTTCATCACGTTCCACGCAAGTTCCTCAAAATAACTTTGGTTCTTCCAAGTTCCAGCATCTGCCGTCGACATACATTTGGAAATCAAACGATCGGAACATCGCAGCAGGCCGCGACGCAGTTGGGGACGAGTATGGCCTGATAGGAGGCAGACATGCCATTCGCCAGCTTCGGTACAGTTCCACAAGAAGTTAGCTCGGTAATATTACCTTCGAAAAATCAGGAACTTTTTCGAAGCGTACACATTTGATAACGGGCCACAGTTGGCTCATCGCAAGGGGCGTGGCGTGAAACGTGTCACGCAGTCACAATTTCCTTTTCTTTCCCTTTTTTTACGTAAATAAGGAAAACCTTCTCAAGCATGGCGCCACGCGCAGTAAAATACGGTATTGCACAGTTGAGGGGAAGTTACTCAACGCCGCGGGGTGCACACTACGGGGCGCCCACTGCACGTAAGCCGTGCTTGCGCACGCGTACTACCAGGCGGTGCGCGCAGCCGGCACAGCAAGCTCTGCACACACATCCGGAATATCGCGGGCACCTCAGATGCGGCCACACAATGCACAGAGAAGGCAGGGAAAGCCTCTCGAGCGAATCCTGGCGGGCTCCGCGTGAGAGCCGAAGCGGGTCCCCAACGAAGAAAGCGGCGGTCTTCTGGGCGAAAACGCAACAGGGCGAGAGGGAGCTTTATTCGGCACAGGTAAGGCACGCTATATTGCGCCGCCTGCCAGCCAGCGAGGCAGATCAAAACGCCGGAACGAAGAGCCGGTGCCGCCCGTGCTGGCCGCATATGCATGGGCCCGCGGCGAAAGCTGCCGGTTCGGATGGCCTCGCAGGCGCTGAGAGGGAGCACCCACCACGCGTGGCCACCGAAAGCACATGGGCAACACTTTCTCCCCGGCTGAAATATCGGTCAGAAAAGGCGGCAGCCGGAACGGAGCCCTCCACGAGCTCTTTTTTTCCCTCGGCGGACACGTTAAACGCGCCTAAAGAGCTGTGGGAAGAAGGCTTTACGAAAACACAACAAGGAAAGTCGTTCGCCCTTCTATCGTTCCCTTCGTTACTGCTTCTTTAATTTTTTTTCCTCCCCGCTAGCCGCTTTATTCCTTTTCCTATATACACCCGCGGCGGTAGCACGCGACGGCTCTGTGGCGCGTTGTTGGTCACGGCTTTGTTACAAGCGGCTTCGGTTGATAATAATAATAATAATAATAATAATAATAATAATAATAATAATAATAATAATAATAATAATAATAATAATAATAATAATAATAATAATTGGTTTTTGGGGAAGGAAATGGCGCAGTATCTGTCTCATATATCGTTGGACACCTGAACCGCGCCGTAAGGGAAGGGATAAAGGAGGGAGTGAAAGAAGAAAGGAAGAGAGAGGTCCCGTAGTGGAGAGCTCCGGAATAATTTCGACCACCTGGGGATCTTTAACGTGCGCTGACATCGCACAGCACACGGGCGCCTTAGCGTTTTTCCTCCATAAAAACGCAGCCGCCGCGGTCGGGTTCGGTTCCGGCCGATCTCAATTTCGACGAGGGCGGGGTGCAGCAATATCCGTGCGGCTACCCTTACAAAAATGACTTTTGAGCTTCAGTGGACGCCTTGTCGACCTCTTGTTGAATCAACTGGAAACCAACATGAACCCAGTGTATGTTGAGCGCACTCAATATATCTGCTACAAAAAATTTTAGTTGGTTACACTCAGCATAGTCTATATCGAATAATTTAAGTTTATTTTCAGCTTTAACAGCTTTTCAGAGTATACAAATTGTAAATTTAGGCCCAAAGGTGCATTAGCCGGAACATGGAAATCGACTCCTTTCACCAAGTATTCGATAGGGTTGCAAGTACTCCTCTGCATTGCATATTTCGGTAGACTATGGGTACGATCTCACATAAATGACAAGTTACGCGAAAACTGAATATGTAGTGATAGTTATAAGTACTGTGGAACATGACAATGTTCTGTGCTAACACGTGGCGTCATCTAACTGTTCATAATGAGCGGGTTTCTCCAATAGAGAAAATATCTTGCTTCTTGCATATGTAGTTCTCGGTTTTCGAAATCCTGTGGAAGCCCACCCATTAATATTTTTCTAGCTAACTGCAATTAAGGTAATGCAATGGCAAGCCTTGAATACTTTAATTTAGTTAAGCTAAGTTTGCGCGAATAGGACAAGGACAAGAGTCAAAGAAACGATTACAACATCACGCGTGCGCTGGTGTCGTGTTCGTTCCCTTGCCTCTTCATGTTCTACTCGCCCAGTCTTACGTTTCCTGGAAATGAACCAAGTAGCTCGCAAGAACGTTCCACTGTAGCTTTAATTCTGTTTTCGGCTTTTCTTTTGGAGGCCCTGTGAGCAGCAAATTACCAGGAATTGGCTGAAGATGACGATGATGTGAAAAACAATGTCTTCTATGGTCGCCAGGGAAATCAAGCAGATCACGCATGCTCTACTTGCACGATTTCTCTTAGCATTAGTATCTTCTGCATCACAATAGCGAGTGACCAAAGCCAGCAGGCTGTTCACCACAGTCATGCCGATTTCAACCAATTTTTTGTTGAACGTTGTCAACACATTACTTGTTGAGTAGTTTCCGTTGAATTTATGTTGAACCGTGTTGAATCATGGCATTCGTGTCTAAGCCTAGCTAAATGAAATCGGGACTAACTTTGACATTAACATTATGCGTATTAAGAAAGCATTCAGCTTTTAAGACTCTAGTAAACCACTCAAAACTATTTTTTTTTTTGCACAGAAAAAAGTGCCAGTGATCCAATATGCTACATTAGACAATATGCTACAATAGACATACATTCTTCGCGGATTTGTAAGTGAGCTCATAAAAAGGGCGCTTAATTAGTGTTCTATTTCGGCTGTTTATGAATTAATCAAGGTCTTCAACTAACAGAACGTCGCATGTGAAGTTTATTACTTCAGCTACACGTACAAAAATAAACAGTAATAACCGATATAAATTTGCTGATCGGCAGGTGGCGCATAAGATGAAGTTGTGAACTCTTGGTCATTTTCTGTTGCAGCCTCGTGTGCTATACTGTTCCATGCTCCGAATCTGATGGTTGTATAGGCGAAGGTGCATGTATTTTAGTATGAGTGTATGTATATGCACACGCGTGTGTGGATACGATCATGCCGTTGTATACAACACAACGGCATGATCGTATCCACACACGCGTGTTTATATACATACGCTCATACACAAATACATGCACTCTCGCCTATACAACCATCAGATTAGGAGCATGGAACAGTGTAGCACACGAGGCTGCAACAGGAAATGACCAAGAGGTCACAACTTCACCTCATGCGGCATCTGAGCTTCGCCCTTATATACTCCTACACAGGGGTGTCCGTATCTGCGCAGGTGGTGGCCTGCCGATCAGCAACGTTATATCAGTTCTTACTGTTACTATTTATTTTTTTTATGTGCAGTAGAAGCAATAAACTCCTCATGCGAAGTTCTGTTAGTTGAAGACCTTGATTAATTCATAAACAGCATAAATAAATAATTATTTAGCGCCCTTTGTATGAGCGCACTTACAAATCCTCCGATGAATGTATGTGTGCAAGAGCATACTGGATCACTGGCATCACGTGAACACGTGAACGTGAAATTGCAGCAATATGAATATACCGCCGAAAATTCCACAGGTAGTTGGCCATCCCTTATGAAAATGGTCTATAGACGCCCTTTAGACTGATTTATTTCAATAGACAGTCTATAGAGAATTTATAATAACCGCCCTGATTTCCTTTTGTCTATAGATGGTCCATAGACTACCTATAGACTGAAGTCTATAAGTCTATAACCGCATCAATTTCCTTTTGTCTATAGATGGTCCATAGTAGACACCTTTTCATGGCCTACCCTTGAACCAGCGCGCCTGCGCTGGCGTCCCTGGTGTTGAGGGTATCCTACCATAGTTGCCACCTCTCTCCGAGCTGTGACATCGCCGACTCGCCTAGCGGTTCCACGGCCCTGTGTGTGGTTTTCGAAGCGGCGTGCTTCTACTATGTCGTACTCTGATCGAAAAATCATCTGGCTGGAACTGCGCTGTCTACGGCTGCACTAACAACCAGCGCAAAAGAAACATTCTAGACGTCATCGTGTGCCCACAGCACAGCGTTCCGCGAGAGGAGTGTCGATGCGATATGTTTACTTTGCATCGTTTCCCCACGTCGCCTGCACTGCGGCAGCAGTATATCGCTGCCGTCAACAGGAAGAACTTTGACGCGACAGAAGCCTCCCGTGTGTGCTCGCGACACTTCGTCGGAGGAAAGAAGACGGAGGAAAACGTTGTCCCCATGCTGGATATGGGCTACGAGAAGAAAGTAAGTTTCCGTCGTCTTTCGCTCGCGACCCAGATGAGCGCACACGCTTCTGCTACGACGATTTACCAGCACCTTTTTTTCAGGTGGTTGTTGGACGCCGCCTAGTCAGACAGACGTACACACCGCAACCGAAGAAGGTACGCTGTGATGTTTCACGTCCATATTTCACGTACATTTTGAAAGTGTGACAGCCCGTGCCTCTTTGTAGATACGGAGATCGACTGGCGCCAAGACGGGGTTGTGCAGCGATGCTGGACAGATAACTGACGTTGGCGCGCAAGCGTGCCCTGATTTAGTAAGTTTATTATCTTCTGACTGTTACAGTGCAGGCGCAACGAAATAATCAAAAGAGAGAATGGCATGCTCGTTTAGGTTTTGGAGCTTGCGCGGTTGAGCGACATCGCGAATCGCCGAAACCAGACGCACGTTACTTTACTTTTTCATGTGCTTCGGAAATTACCTGCCGTTTTTTTTTTTTGCACTGTTTCATAGCCAGACAAGTACCATTGAAAGGCCTCTACCTCATGGGCAGAAGAGTTTTATACGTGCAGCATTAAGTGAATGCCCTGAAAAATGTTCTCTTCCTCTCCTGTACGTGGGTGCATAATTTACATACTAGACTGTGCTGGTATTATGTTTCGGCGTAGTTAACTTACCAGAGGGTGCTTCTTTCAGACAAGTTCTTTCCTCCAGCTGCAATGACACATAGTTATCCATCTAGGGTGAAATTGACATTTTTAATGATGCCTCTGCATTCATGGTGAATGTGGCTGTGTAAATGTCACAGGTTACGAGGAAAGCACTAAATGGTAAAATTGTTATTTTTGTGCAGTCCATGTCTGATGATAAGGATACTGATACACCACTTGAGGAGTACGAGGCTTGCTTGGTAAGTGAAAACCTTGCATACCACTTAATGTCCACAACTTTCACATTCTGGAGCACATTTGTGTGCATGTCATGGCATCATTGATTGCTCGCAGCTACACCCTCCTAAGTCATTAAATCATGCCCTTGTGAGACGTTTGGAATCATTGTTAGGTCTAAAGTAATGCAAATGAAAGCTCTTCTAAACATTTTTTCTTTTGTAGAAAGTTGCGCAGGCATATCAAGTAGGAACTATCTGTACTGTCGAGGACAAAAGTTTGCGGGATGAGAGTTTTTGGAAAAACGTTTATTGTAGCTTCACCTCGCTGCCCAGTCGCCCGATATTGCTACCGGAGGAAGGGGCATTTAGGCCTTTAACACCTTCATTCAATATTCATTCATTCATTCATTCATTCATTCATTCATTCATTCATTCATTCATTCATTCATTCATTCATTCCAAGAACTCAAGTCCCACAAAAATTTGTCTGCGATAGTACAGCTTGCGTCAGTATATCCACTAAGGCAGGACGCGGTCACCCTAATGTTTCCTTCCGCATCTAATGCTTAAGGTGCCAAAAGGCAGCGTCATTAAATGCTTTATATGATACAAGCTGAGAGAGAAGTTCGTACTCATGCGGGCATATCTGAACTGCTAATAAATACAGACTTTGTTCAGAATGGAAACTTTGAAATACAACACCATTGTGTAGTTTGGAGCAAGGGCTAGTTTCACTTCATAACTGCATGGCGGCCGACTTTGTGCATCATTGCAACACATACCGATATGTCACTGCCTCATAGGCAGAGGTGTTTCTGGATAAGTACACACACAGCATTAGGTGAATACCCTTTTTTATTTTTGCTGCCTTGTATGTATGCATATAACTTGCACACCTTAGTGTATTGGTATTTTATTCGGCCCTGTTCATCCACCCAACAGTACACGTTCCAGCTTTCAATGCATCTAGAGTAAAATGTGGGTTGCCTGACTGACAGTGCATTGACATCTAGGTTAGGTGTAAAGGCCAGTTTCACCACAGAACTGCATAAATGGTTGAGCTGGCGCTAGATAGCAACATTATGAGCATAATTCTGACCAAAAGGCCACTGGTCATCAATATGCAATGCTCATACCGATAAAATAGTAATAAAAATCTGAAGTGCTGTAACTCTTTTCTGCTGGCGCTAAATCAGACATTGGGCCCCAACACTATGATGCATTAAACTGCTAATACCCATCTGTAACCTATCTTAGTGCATATTAGATAAAAAGTAGTCAGTGTGAAGCGAAACACTGTAAAATATGTCTTGCATTTGGTCAAGGGTTGAATTCTGTACCAGAAAATGGATTTGGCTTGCATAATGGAAACTAGCGGCGACAAATATGCATGCTGCAACACATTTTTCATTTTATAAATGGATTAAAACCACACATTGGTAACTGCACTTTAATATGAATTGATACAGGCACCCGATGACATGGTCGAGGAGCCAAAATCAGATCAAGTGGCAACTGCCGTGGTAAGTGCTTTCCCAGGTGCCTATGTTAGCACTAAGTTCCACATTAGTTCTAACAAGCGAATGTGCTTAGCACTATGATCAACAGTTGACATGCATTTTTCTTCGATGCAGGTAGTGCCCGACATGGCCGAGGAGGCAATTCTAGACCAAGTACTAATACCTACTATGGCAAGTGCACTCCTATCATCTGCAATCTGTTGTTTTAGTTGGCTGCACTCAGAATGCACGTGCCGTGACATATTCAGCACTTGTGCTTCAATTTATGATATGGAGGTAACAAGGACTTTAGTGCGTAAGCCCTAATCCAATGGGTACAAATCCCGAGCAAAATTGTTCGTTGTCTGTCTTCCGTGAGCTCTCCGTCCCGCTACATTGTTCACTCTGTAATCTCCTACAAAGAAAAAAATGTGTGGTTTTGCACTGACTTGAATGTAGTAAACATTCTCCGCGTGCTTTTGTATATGTTTAGTAGACGACACTTGTAAGGTCGCGCTAAAATGTAAAGATTTGCGGCTAGGTAAATAAGTTCTGTTCCCATACCGGTCTTCAAATGTTTGGGGAAAAAGCTCCAAGGTCATCTTGCATATCAGAAAGCATACTGGGTGCTACTGCACATAACACTGCTGTTCACACTGAATGCACAACATTTTTCCATAATGCAGGCAGCTGCTGAAACGGCCGAGGAGATGACGGAGGATGAATTGACACCTGCCGTGGTAAGTGCCCGCCTGCCTCCAGCTGTGTGCTCTTCTCTGAGTGTTAATGTCATGGCTAAGGGCAGACGGTTACACCCAGAACGCGCCCTCCCCGAAATCCAATAACAGTGCGTCTCTTTGAGATGCTGATGATTGGTGCCTCAGCCTGTGTAGAACTAGTCTGTGCCTTGAAGATGATAGCAGCACGCATTATGACAAGCGTGCACTCTAGGACAAGTATCACACTGCCAGCAATACTCGATGCACATTGTTTTTTATTATTCAGGCAGCACCAGAAATGGCTGATGACGGGATCCCAGATGAAGCAGCACCTGCCATGGTAAGTGGCAACATGCATTTGTGCCCTCCATGGTACAAAGCTTTCATCAAAGCTGATGGAAAATGGTTGCATTCATTATGCACAAGCTCTGGCATGCACAAATATGTATCATTCACAAAATACAGGTTGCCAGCACCAGTACGTTTTCCCAGTGCTAAAGAGCTGAGCATGTAGAAGCGTATCCGCACTAACAACACACAGCAGTGAAGTCTCATGTAAGGCACTAGCAACTCACCATGACAGGTGCAGTGTGCTCACAAAGAAATTGAGAGAGATTAAGAGCTCCATTTCATAATTAAAATTCATATACAAGAGAAGAAAATAATTCAAAATGTAAACTTATGAAAGGGTGGTTGCCAAGTGATATTTGGGCCAAGCAGTTTTATTGGTTTAAGAAATAAAATCAGGATGATCTCTGTTCATGGAGATTACCTTTTAGTGCGCTAAATGTGGCGTGATGTGGAGGCAATGATTTTTGAACTCGTATGACTAAAGGTATTGCTGGAGATCATATCGTAAGCTTTTTAGTGAGCACATTTTCCACAATCCTCCATCATGTTCTGATGATGTGAAGTGCCAGTCCCCAATGTGCGCCACAGTTCTTTACACCTCAGCAGAAACAATTTTGCTACCAATTTTATGATGAGATCCTTTGGCACGCGTAGAGAAACTTAAGGAGTGGTCTATTGTCGAATTGTCATGGTTGCCGCGGGTTGGGTCCACTATGAAAGCAAACATAAGTTCATGCTGATGGAAGTCCAAGTGGCCACAAATAGCTGCTGCGCAGCTGAAGAATTCAAGGTGCTAGTTTGAAATGGAGGAGCCATTTTATTACTGGAATGCATTTAAAATGTGTACTCCTATGGTTCAGCCTCTAAGGTGTTACTTAGGGCTCAGAAAAAACTGAAAAGTTGATTCAAAAATATGTGCAGCTCACAAGCTGTAGTCGGGGAATGCAGCTCTGCTTAGGTTTACCATCCACACCAACATGCAGACCTGGCAACTTACTGCCCCTTTTTCTTTGCAATAAGAAGAAATTTGTTTATGGCCAACGAGTTTCTTATTACCAGTCAGGGAGGAGGTAAAAGGGTTCCGGCAGATGTGGCATGCTGATGACTTTTGTGCTTGAACTTATGCCTAGCTGGCCTAGTGGGATGCAGATGTTTCGAAAGTACTTCAGGACTATTTCTGGCAAACGTGCATGTGTAGCTTTGGATAATCACGAGACTGTAACCAATGTATTGGTGCATTGTTTTGTTATTTCATGCGCTAGTAACTCTTGCAACTTTCTTTCTATGCAGGAGCAATCTCCTGAAGTGAGAACTGCTTCAACTCAGTGGGAGGACCAGAACAATGAACATAGTTATTGCCAACGTGGTCTAGGCACATTGTCAGATAAACAGCAGCTATCTGCTGCAACGTTAGGAGAAGACGACTGTGTCTTTTATACAGGGCTGGGTAAAACACACTTCCAAAATTTGGTCACAGCAGTGAAAGTAGAGTTGAGGAAGCTCTTCACTGTGCTCCCCTATGAAGATCATCTGCTGCTCACTCTAATGCGACTGCGCCTTGGCCTTCTCTATGGGCACTTGGCTAGAATATTTCAAATATCAGTAGGGAGTGTCTGCAACATTTTCAGGCATGTACTGTCGGTGCTGTGCACCATTATGGAAAAAGTCGTAACTTGGCTACCGCGATCAATAACCCGAAACAGTATGCCCAAGTCATTCATTGACAATGGATACGACACAACAACATGCATTGTCGACTGCTCCGAAATAAACCTGCAGCGGCCAAAAAAACTGATGCCAAGGGCGCAAACCTATAGTAGCTACAAGGCGCACAATACTGTGAAGTTCCTTATTGCCATAGCACCAGATGGGTACATAATGTATGTGTCTCCAGCTTATGGAGGACGTGCATCAGACAAATATATTACAAAAGACTGCAAGCTGGAGGACCATCTCGGCCCAGGAGATGAAGTCATGGCTGACAGAGGCTTCACCCTGACAACGAGCATGATTATTCAAGGGGTGAAGCTTAACGTGCCTGCGTTCACAAAAGGTAAGGGTATCGTGTAAACATGCTATAATGAATGGCTCGATTGCCTCATGGATATGTCATTTTGCAGGGAAATCTCAACTCGTGAAGAGGAAGTCACCAGGACGAGAAGGATAGCTTCCGTGCGCATTCACGTGGAGCGCGCCATAAACAGGATTAAAACCTACAGAATATTTAAGCAGGCCCTGCCCATAAAGTCCAAGAAGACGATAAGCGATATGATTCTTGTTTGTGCAGGGCTTTGCAATCTCAAAGGTCCTTTAATTGCTACCAGAAGAGAGCCCACAACTGAGTAGATTTGTGCCATGTACCAGGGGCATAGCCAGGGAAGTGGGGGGGCTTACGGGGCTTCAGCCCCTCCCTCCCGACTCCCTCCTGAAATTTTTTCGAACTGTCCCGCACCGCCGACCAAAACAACCACCGGCGCCCGAAGTCATGCTGGATTTTGTCATCAAGTGTTTTTCAGACTAGAAAAGACATTTTGGCATGCACATGGCTAACTCTGGTTGGATTTCTTGGCAACGCCCGTGCACCTGGAGTCATGTAACGCAAGGGGCCCCATCCTAGCACCAACTTTCAAGGACCTATCGATGGCTCGCTGTTGCGACTAAAATTACTCGCAATACATGACCGGTGACAGCTGCTGCTGCGCAGTACACAGGAACGAAGGACAGCATCATTCAGAATTTTTCCTGCCCATTGCATATGTACAAAAATGTAAAGGTTCTTGAACGACAAACATTCATTAAAATATTCGTCCTCTACTTGCTAATTTTATCGCCTTTACGTTTTTCATATCAGCGGCATGCATGCACTGCTTTGCTGGTTTCATATAGTTTTAGACTTCGTGTGATATTTTCTTTACCTATTAAATATGCAAAAACATGGAAGCACTGGTATTCGTTATGTCTCCCACGAGTGAACGATAAGGGGATAGTTGGTATGACATGATTACAAGACATAAAACTGAGCAGGGACAAGACACAGAAGGGAAGCATAAAGGACGAGCTCGTCCTGTTTGCTTCCCTGTTGTGTCTTGTCCCCTGCTCAGGTTTATGTTTTGTAATCATGTCTCCCACGATTTTTAAGACATACGAATACATTCTTTTATTTAAAAAAAAAATACATATTACACTTGTCTAGACAGTGCGCAGCGTTATCTAATACACAATAGCATTGTCAATGGCAGTACAGTTATTATTGTTGCATTTGATTCTTCCACAAAGTCTGTGAGGAGGCCGTGCTGCAACATGTGCCCCCCCCCCCCCCCCCCCCCCCCCTCCCATGGAACAAAATTTCTGGCTATGCCACTACCAAGTACAAGAGTATGTGTGGAAAGTGGACGAAATAAAGTAGCCATACCATATGGCTGGAGCCATGTTGCAGTAGCCTTCCAAACTGAAACTTTGAAAGGACCTCATTTCAAAGCAATGACGTGGCTGGCATTTCAAAAATTGCACCTTACACATACTCAAAATTTGTCATTAATACCTTAAAGAAGAGGTCATTCTAATCCCCAATGTGCATATGAAGCAAAGAACCGGCAATGCAAATGTGGGGACACTGCACACGTGCACGTGGCCTTACTTCACATCATTTTCTAGATTGGTACTGCTTGCAGCCAATGTCAACACTTGTCCCAGCTGACTGGACTGCAAGGTATTTGAACTTGAGGTGTTTCACACACACAGCTTTCCAGTTTATGAATGCACAATAACTGTGGAACTAAATGGATGCATCTGTAATTAAAAGGCCTTATTATGGTGCTACACTCATTGAAATGGGTTTGGTCACTTTCTAATAACATTGTGCCATTTGTGCAAGCAATGCAATGTGCACTTATTTGCACATATATCCCAAATGGTGAACACAATGGCCATAAGCAATGCACACACGAAACAAGTGGAAACTCTAGACATCATTACACGTAACAGTGCATTGGTCATAGAGATATGGATTATAACAATGGTTTTGGCACTGAGCAGATCTGACGCTCTATAGATCACACAAAGCAAAAATTAGGCCACAACTTGTTGAATACCTGTCTTGAACCTGGAATCAATTCATGAATTGCAGGGTTTGTTTATGGTTTATGGGGGTTTAACGTCCCAAAGCGACTCGCTATGAGAGACGCTGTAGTGAAGGGCTCCAGAAATTTCGGCCACCTGGGGTTCTTTAACGTGCACTGACATCGCACAGTACACGGGCCTCTAGAATTTCGCCTCCATCGAAATTCGACCGCCGCGGCCGGGATCGAACCCGCGTCTTTCGGGCCAGCAGCCGAGCTTAAATGAAGAGGATGAAGGAAAAACAGGCAGCAGACGATCAGCAATCACAATGAAGCTTGCGCGTGTTCCAGCTATTCATAAAGGTGGTGCTTTTGAAGACTTGAACAACTATAGACCAATGTCAGTGCTTTCAGTCTTTTCAAAAGTTGCTGAACACATAATGAACAAAAGAAATGTCGATTTCCTCACTCTGCATAACTTGATAGTAAACAAGCAGTTTGGATTCAGAAAGAATAAGGCAACTGAAACTGCTTTACTTTATATTAAACAGAAAATTCTTGACAACATTAGGAAATGAGAGCTTACTTTGGGTTTATTTCTAGATTTCAGGAAAGCCTTTGATTCTGTCCATCATGATATATTAATAATAAAGCTACCGTTCTATGGAATCCAAGGTACAGCACATGCCCTGATGGAAAGCTGTTTAATTTGCAGGGAGCAATACACCACAATAAAGAGCACCGAATCTGATCGAGGCACTATTAAATACGGAGTTCCATAGGGATCCATTCTAGGCCCCATATTATTCTTGATATATATGAGTGATATTGTAAACACCCCACGCTGCTCTGAAATGGTATTACATGCAGATGACACTAATGTATTTTTTTTTCAGGTTGCAATAAAAGCTTCGTTTACAGGGAAGCAAATGAATGGCTTCACTATTTAGACTTTTGGTTAACCTTTAATAAACTAGACCTAAAGATAAACAAGATGGAATACCTGATTTTCAAGCCTAAAGGTAGCAAAAAAGATAGTGAGTTCAAATTAAAGTTCGGGAATAACATTATCAACCAGTCTAAGAGGATTTGCTTTCTAGGTGTTATCTTTCATGAAACGTTTTTCTTGAATTCGCACACAGAAGCTCTTCGAATTGAACTTAACGTGTTTTTGGCATATTAAACAGTACTCTATGACATACTAGAGATCAGTGAGCTATTCAAATATAAGTTATTTCTGGAAATCGTGCACCAGTATATGTTACACCGTTCAAATATTGAGGTTCAATACAAAAAGAAACACTCCACATCACCTTAGGGAAGATAAAATACAGGTGCCCCGATCTCGCACCAACTATGGTGATGTGAGATTATGTATGCAAATAGCAAATTTATTGAATCAATATCCAGCCATCTTTGAGTTATTACCAATCTACCCTTCACTACCTAAAGAAAACACTAAGACATATATACCTAATGGAATAATAAGTCAAAGAATTTCTTTTGTGTCATGGATGATATTTGGTTGTGTTGTACGTGTAAACAGTATTCAGGAATCTGTAAGCCTTTTTTTTCCATATACAGAAGCATGCACACAGTGCTCAGGGTTGTCCATTTGTTTTGTTTTGTGTGCTTGCATACATATTGGTTGTTGTACGATGTACTGTACTGCAAATGTGTTCGAATATGCCTATAGTGGTTGCCACTGCTGTCAGGGGTGGGATGGCCTCATCACGCAAAAATGCCATTAGCCTTCTCACCCAGGACAAATTTTGTATATTTTTGTCCCAAATAAACTGTACTACTACTACAACCTGAATGATGCAGGTTCGATCCTGGTCTAGCCTGTCGCGTTTCGATAGAGGCAAAATGCTAGAGGCCTGTGTTCTATGGAATGTCAGTGCACGGTAAGAAACCGCAGGTGGCCGAAATGACTCCGCAACCTTTTACTACGGCGCCTCTCATAGCCTGAGTTACCTTGGGTTTTTGGAACACATAAAACCAAACCAAAACATCGACTAGCTTTCTTGAATGGGATAGCCAGGATATATATGCCTTGTGTTGTAAAGCACATTTGTAGAGATGGAGTGGGAATTTTTTTTTCAGTTCCTCTTTTTTTTTTCTTCCTTTGTACAGGTCAACATGCCTGGATGACTGACTGCAAACAACAGGTCGCAAGATTGCTTCTGAGGAAACTATATTCGGACCATTACTTTCAACATTTATTTTTATGTGGTGCATTCTTATGATGCATGTATTGCATATTCCTTGCCTGCATAGCTTGGAAATAAACTAAATTGTAAGTATATTGATCGTCATGTCATTTGTGAAGACCGTGTGGTGACCTTTTTCAACAGTTGTAGACTGTCTATAGGCAGTCTACAGACAATGGTCTATTAAGGTTTTTAGACGGAGCTCTATAGACTGTCAATAGACAAATATCTACAGCATTACCAGGCCACATAACTGTGGAATGTCTATAGACAGTCTATAGACCTATGTCTACTGGACCAGTAGATTTTTGTCTATAGACAGAAATCTACAGGAAGTGTATGGCCTAAGTCTATAGATCATCTATAGAGTGCCTATAGACCTGTGTCTATTATCAGTAGACATTTGTCTATAGACAGTCTATGGACAGAAGTTTATAGGAAGTGTATGGCCGTAAATCTATAATCTTCTATAGACTGTCTATGGACCTGTGTCTACAGACTGTCTATGAACCTATCTACTTTCAGTAGACATTTGTCTATGGACTGTCTATAGACAAAAGTCTACTAAAAGTGTATGGCCATAAATCTATAGATTGTCTATAGACTGGTCTACAGGATTTGTCTATAGACAGTCTATAGACTTCTTAAACTAAAGTCCATAGACAGTCTATGGACTGTCTAAGGAAATTTTTGTAAGGGATCTGGTTCAATACGAATCCCTAGTATTTTTTTTTACCACAGCCGAGATTCAGAATGATTTGTTCGATCACCCTCGTAATTTCAACATGGGTTCAACATGAAAGCAATGCAGAAATTGTGTTGAGAATGCTCAACTCTAGCAAGGTGGCCACTTTTCTGTTGACATTCTACGCTGCCTCAACAATCGACCAACCCAAGCCCTGTTCAGGAACGTCAGAGCCCGTTGTTGCTTCCAATGCTACTATGCTCTTCTTCCTTGCAATGATGCTACGCTTGACGCATGTGTATATATAGTTTCGGACGGGTGTTTGGGTAAATTACAGTTTGGAATGGCTTCGCTGCTAAACCTGTTGTGGGCGTTTGACAATACTCACCTATACTCGTTTTCGTGATTTTATTTGTACGCTTTCTCGCTTCCACAATGTACAAGTATGCTGTTCGCAGGGCATTCAATCGCCATCTATAACTTCTGCATCGGCGTGCACTGCAGCCAACCCGGCTTCTTCTGACTCATCGACGTTCGCCCTTCCTGTGAAGGGGAAGAAAGTAATGTTGACGCTGAGGCATGGCCTGGCATTCTGACACAGGGGAAGGACACATTGCGGAGACAAGATGCATGGATCGCTGTCTATCCGTCCCGTCTCTGCCTTGTTTCACAACAACCTTGTGTCGCAAGCTCTACCCTAGTCAGCGGTAGATACGCGGAAATATTGTCCATTTGAACCTCTTTTTTTTTTCAGCCCATACATAAAACCTTAAAGCACGCTTTATTGCCATTATCACCAAGGGCGCAAAACCAACACCATCGCATTCTTCGTGAATGCGGAGTTTACAGTGGTGGGGTCGATGCAGCAACATTGAAAGTCTGATTTCTCGCCGAACTGAGCAGCTTTTTTGTCGCAACGGCAGCAGCTCCAACATGAAAGTTTGTTGCAGTAATTGTAGCGCTCAGAACGTACCTCAGACACCTTGTGCCTTACTGCCGCAACTTAATTTCCTCTCAAACGAAACTTAAAGACCTAACGAAAGTACAAAAAATAGATCCAGGACCTGAACTTGCTTCTTCCTCTCGCAGAGTCGTGAAGGGGACGTCGATGACTTCATGCAAGTTTTGTTTTGAGTGAAAAAAAAAAGTAAGTTCTACGGCTCTCTCCGGCTACGTTGCTGTTTTTCTGGCAGCAAAAGACGCATTTATTGGTGAGAAATTTTAATTTATAAATGGAGCATTTCTTTTTCCCTGCCACTCGAATCAAACTCGTGCCAGCAGGGCTAAGAATGCTTCCGTGGCAGCTGTTTGCAAGTGAGTGGCAGCGTAAAATACCCCCAGGGATCCGTGTGAAAACTGTCTTGGCACCATCCCAGTGCTCTTGCAAAAGCGGCCGGTGGCGGCGATACCTGTGTTTCGCTACCTTTTTGCCTTTCATAGCTTATATGAACGCTTCGTTTTCAGTAAAAGCAGCCTCTTTGTTAGTAAAACGCGGTAACCCATTGATCCAGGTCAACTTCAGTGCGTTCTCAGCCTTGAACAGCCTTTAACATCGAGTGAAGAAAAAAAGGGGGGAGTGGGGAGTACTGGTCTGGCAGTCTCTGTAAGACGCAAGCGTTCCCTGCAGTGAGCAGGAAATGATCGACCAGTTAGTATCTGACAATAAACAAATGCGGGAAAGTGGGAATCATAGTCCAGATTTAGCGTCACTCCTGACAGAAGAAGAAAATGTCGAGAGAGGGTCTGAGTCCCACGTCTTCGGCACATCAAGCGGCCCCTCGTGCCAATGGCGCGCCAGTCGGCACTTGGTGATTTATCCCCCGCTTACAGAATTTTAGCGCTGACGCCAAGCGTGTATCAAAAGCCTTCGTTCCGCGCCTTACCACCACCAAGCGACTGGACGGCGCCGAGAAAACCGCTACGACTGTGCAGACGCAGAGAGGGCTCCGCTGGCTGGTATATGTAGTAGACAGACGGACATACATTACAAAACAAACTACACGGGGAAAACCCGGGAAAAAGAAGACAATAAAGCGACAAGGAGTGGAGATCTCGACGCTCGTAAAACGTGCCAAGTCTCGTAATTGGCGGCCAAGCGAGCAGCGCGATTCCGGGGGCACGGCACTACTCACTGCTGCCCTACACGAAAGGTGCGCGCACGTATACGCACGGCGCGTGATGACGACGTGAAGAGCAGCAAGAGACGAGGAGGGGGCTGCAGGGTGAGGTCAGCGCGGAATCATATGTGCGGAGAGGGCAGCCGCAGTTCCGGGTGGCAGCGGTGCTGGTGGCGGCAAGGGATCGGCCACCGGAGCCCTCCGTTAGAAGGGCCTTAATTGCATCACGCCCTTTGCGCCGTCAGGCCGGACACAATAGAGCCGGAGCAGGCCCGGGCATATGCCCTCCTCCAGTTTCCTTTCTCCCTCTCTCGCCCATTCCGGGAACGCCTCTCGTCCGGATTTGGCCGCAGTTCATCTCGCCGCCACAAACAGCGGTGTTGCCGCCGCCGCTCTTGTTGTTGTGGGCTGCCGCTGCTCTTTACCTCGGCGGCTGCCCCGGCTCCATTCACGCGAGCAAGCACGAGCTTGTCCATCCGATCACGGCCCCCGATGGGGCGACGGTTGAAGCGCACGAGCCGATTCGACCGCCATTCTGCTTCGCAGACGGCGGGGATGGTGGTGGTAGTGGAAGTAGCGCTCTTACGTTCCGATACTGCCGCTTGCGAGAAAAGCGGGAGCATTCACTGACGTCGCAGCGACCGCCATTTTTTTGTATGCGGGGCACTGCGAAAGGCTGCGAGCGTGTCTATAATGGCATTATCGCCACCTCCTCCGGCCTGTGCTGCTGAAGCTCCGTGCTGGACAGCAAAATGGCACCCGTGACGTCACGTGAATACATCAGTTACCACGGCTGCTTGTTAATTCCACGACGACATTTAGTCTTTTTTTTTAATTTTAGATGTTAACCTTTCTTACCCATGTGCTGCGCGATGTCAGTGCGCATTCAAGAGCTCCAGGTAGTCTACAGTAATGCAGTATCCTATACTGCGGCGTCATTCTCAGCCTACGTACACCTTCAAGTCGCTAAACTCCGCATACCTATATTGTAGTAATGCATGCCTTAGTGCTTGGGTCGAACCACCCAGAGGATTGCCCCCGAGCCCCTTTTTTAAGTGCCAACGCTGGTGGGTTCTAGATGGCCACTTGTACGGAACCGTGTGTCGTGGACACACCTTAAAGGCGACAAAGGCCAACCAACGGCAGCTCCATTACTAGAATAGAGTGCACAAGTAGCCCGGCCCTTTCTTAAACGGTTCGCACTTTAGCGTGCTTTGCATGCTCGTATACAGTTCAAAAATTGCAGAATGGCTATTCTTCCGGCATTGCGCAGGCGACGTCAATTTTTTTTTTTGCTTCTTGAGCGCCAGGCGTCAGATAGGATATCTCAGTGCTTTCCGGCTAATAAACTGTGGCATGTCGCATCTGACATTCGAGCCGTAATGTCTTCCCCCAACTGCAGAGAAAATAATGATAATGTAACCTAATTTATGACAACTAAATCTGCATAACGGACCCGACGAAACCGATGCGGCAGGCTGTAAATATAGCGTTCCTAATGTATCTGTATAATGCTAATCGTGGGCATAAAAAAAAAATAGAAGGAACAAAGAAGCGCCGTACGCCAAGATTATTGGTGCGCTAACTGAATCGTTCACGCGTTGCGCTGGCGCGACTTAAAACACCTCAGGAATCGAACTGTTTGCCTTTGCGGTGTTCCCACAAACAGACCTAGACCCTCGCGGTTATTGTCCCGCGCATGCGCAATGGCGCCCCGCTATCCCCTTAACCCGTAGGACCACCTTGTTCTAAATACTCCCCAATATCCCCGTGCCGAAAGGCAGCAGGAATCGCAAAGTAACAACCAGTCAGTTAAGCGAAAAGCAGTAAGAGCGATCCCCTCGTCCGCCTTGACGCGTCCTTATCGAATTCCCCGAGCCGGAACGACAGCGGATACGTCACGAAGGGTCCATACATCACGCGCTGGGACGCGGGGAAACAAAAGCGCCTTGGCCCACTTCCTCTCACGACAGCGTAGATCGAGACGCGGGGCTGAAAGGAGAAACCCTCTCGATTGTTGCACGCGCTCTAAAATTTGAATAATACCCGCGGGAACCGCGCGACGCCCTCTCCCCTGGCGTTCTTTTCTTCGTACGCGGCGCCCCGTGCAAGCACATGCCGACGGGGTCCAGTTCCCAACGCGAGAGCTCTGCATAAACACTGGGCTGTGCCCTGGGTGTGTCGCCGGCCGGGTCCCCTGGCGATTCTGCACGCCGCGCTGCTGCGTCGTGGCGTTGGGCGCGTTCCCCTCACGAACCCCATTGTTCGCCAGGCGTCGAATGTTCATGTCGTGTAAGCCGCGCCTGTTATCCGCCGTGTCCAGATCGTACGTGCAAGTCTATCGACGCTGTCCGCGCGGCTCGGTGCTTGAGCAGTGCTTAGCGTGTTAGCGCCCTCTGATGGGCCGATTTCGAGAATCGGGCGTTGTTGTACGAGGCTGCTGCGAGGCGGTTGCGTTCTGACGGGGTCGTCGGAACGAAGCGACGCCCGTTTGCCCCGACGTCTGCCGTCTTGGTGGAGCAAGGATTTGAGCGTTGCTGATGTCGTCGCTCTCCTGTCCCTACTTTTCTTTCTTTTTATTCCTGCATGCATTTCAAGCACGGTGCGTTCGATACGGGCAGAGACAGCAGAGAAAGGAAAGTCCGGGGAACAGGTTCGCATACCAATGCAGCAATCCCACCGCAGTGCAGAACTCTGCGTCCAAGAACACAAAGTTCGACAGGCAGGGCTCTCACTTCGATTATCCGCGTGGGCTTATCTCCGCATGTAGCTATAGCCGAGCCCTGCTTTCGCCGCGACCTGTGCTCGAAAATCCCGCACACGTATACATGCATGCGGTCGAGCCAGCTGGCATCGGCAAACCGGATCCGTTTGTTTTGGGCCTCCACCGTTATCTGTCATCGGCGCGTCCTTTACACACGTAGTACGCAGAGCACTGGAGCGCTCCAGTTTGCCCTTGCGTCGCCCCTGCCCGGTTCCCACGGCGTTAATAGTTTGGGCTTTAAATTGCCCCACTTATGCGCCAGAGCCTTGACCTCGTCGTCCCGTGTGCTCGTAGCGTACGCGCGCTCTCTGCGGTCAACCGTGGGAGCCCGCGTACAAAACACCCCGGAAATGAGAGAGCGGCGCCATGATTCTGTCAGCCCTATATAAGCGCGCATGCATTGTGCGCGGAGCCAGACCCCGGGCGGAGAGATAATGCGCCTATATATGAGGGCAGATAACTACGCTCCCAGTCTGATACTATTTTTTGGCTCGCGGGACTTTCCGTTTCGGACCGGCTGCTTATCGGCTTGAAATGAGCTCATTTCTTTCCCCCTGTGTGTCTACTCCGAACGGCAATCACCGCATGGGCAAGGCACGTGCAAGGGTGCGTTTAAGGCTAAGGAAAGGCTGCAGTGCGCCAAGCAGTGCGTGCGCTGCGCGGGGCTTGAGACTTGTGCATGCGGTTCACCGTGAGGAGGCCAGCAGCTCGGACAACCAGCGAGCCTGTCCCCTCAATCGAGACAGTGCAGCGGGGATGAGGTGATTGTTCATGCGCACACGGTCCGAACAAAGGCTGCATGCGCTCTGCCATCAGCTTCGTGATCGCTGAGAGAGAAGCGGGCCCTGTCCCGCGACAGGGCTGTGAGACCTGTCCTGTACGGCATTTGCATACTCGGGCTTTTAGGTGCCGGGATTCACCAAGCTGACCAAGGAAGACTGTTGGGCACATTGGCATTCAATACTGCATACAGAATGTAGCGCGACGCAGAAAGGACGACGGTCGGAGGAGGAGACGAAGCAGACTATAGAGCTGTTTTCATTTTTCTCCAGTTCGTTGTCTGTGCTCCTGACCGCTCTAAAGATATAGAATGAAATGAAGTGAACTGAATGTGTAAGAAGGTTCGACGTAAGACAATAGCGGCACGGGTTGAGCGGCGAAATATTCAATGGGATAGGAAAATGACGGTTATATGTCTCTTCCCAATTGTTTGTTTATAAATTTCAGCCATCCATTTGGGAGTCGGTGGACGCCGTCTGCGTTGCAACTTTCTGTTCTGTTGGTGCACTACCGCACTGTCAGAACAGCTTCGTTGGGAGGTAGATTTTTAGGCAGAGAGAAAAAAAATATACATTTGTTTCTCAAAACCAACGCTAAACTCCCAGCTGACTTCACCTTCTACCAACGATGTTCGACGTATGAGTAACGTGAGTGACGAGAACGCTACCCACTCCCCACAGTACTGTGGCAGCAATGGCGGAACGCGCTGTCCCGTCTCACGATTTTCTGACATGGCCGTTCTCTCCTACATGTCTCCAATACACTGCCAGGTCTGGTCCACGCCACTTCGACTTCTATCCACGCCCGTAACAGAGAGTCGCGAACAAATGTTTCTCTCTCTGTACGCAGCTTAGCGCTTCGACATATTATCACACTACGGTATACTGTCAGCGTCGAGAGAAGCGCAAAAAAGACAGTTGAACTGGCAGCAGCAAAACAAGACCGACTATACTGTAGCGCATTTGATTGTCACTTTGATGACGCGAAGACCACGCTGTGTGGCAGTGTTAGTAGTCCCTGCGTGAATTTGAACTCCAGCAGCTAATATTCTTATGTTCTTGTTTTGGCAGTAAGGTTTTCCTGTTCCCGTCTTTCAGTTAACGCTGACGCTGCACGGAACTTGAATCGCCCTCCAATGCCCCCCCCCCCCCCCCCCCCCCCCACCCCAACCCCTCTACACATAGTCAGAACTGTAACCCCCTCCCGCGAGCATTATGAATTCGGAGTCCGCTTGGTCCCAGTTTTGCTCGCCACTCCATTTAATCGGCAGGGGACCGTTATTACGCAACCATGCTGCAGCAAAGTTCAATATTCCGGCGAGCATCGAGCAACGACTGGATGATGCGAAAACAGAGGGTTAATACAGGACACAAGAAAAGGTACAAAACCCAGATGCCGTATTAGCCTAAACCAGTTTTCTTTTGAGCAACTTTCTACAGCATCTGTCTGTATTGTAAATGCACACCAGCCGGATTTTCATTCACTGATGAAACGAAATTGCGAAAAGCGCGTCAATCAGGTTAATCGCATTAAGCGACTACGTTATTTTGTCATACAGCAGTGTTCACAGCTCTTGCCGTGCCACGGTTTGCGGAAATACAGGAACACCCCGCTATAGGGTTCGATGGCGCCCCCCCCCCCCCCCCCCCCCCCCCCCCGCATCGTTTAGTGCGTTTTATTTATGCAGGCTCAAAAGCCTTATGTCGGAACAACCCCCCGCCGCCTTCTTCTTGCTAAAACAGTGACCGCCGCGGGCCCCGTCAAATAATTACCCTTTTGCTACCGGAACGCACGCGAACGCGTGCAATTTCCTGGATGAAATCATCAAAAGCAGGGATGAGGCGGCGGGGGCTGCGGACAACGGGTCGCGCACGTGGCCGCTGGCGTTCCGGTCGATCGGAGAGGCGCCGCCCCTCGACGTGGACGCTCAACAAGCGCCGCATCCTGGTCAGCGGACGAAACACGCACGTGCACACGCTCCTAACGACCGAACGCGCTGTTGTTATAAAAGGAGGGTATACACTGCGGTTGAGGTGGGGGCCGTTCTCGGTGGCAGGGCGCACTTGGCCTCGCCCGCCGTACACCAAAAGGAAGACGAAGGGGAACCGGGACGGGTGGTGAACGCAAGGGTCCAGGCGGCGATGAGCGAAGGTTCGCAGCTCCGGCGGCCTAGTTGTTTGAGCATACGCCTCGTACGCGAGGGAGGCGCAGGTTTCGATCCCCGGCGCCACCGGGTACCCGCCGGTTTCCATTCTGCACAGGCTTTCCCTGGGCCTCGTGCTCGGCTTTTGGGGGTGAAATGCTTGAAAAAAAAAAAGAGGTATTTATACTCACCTCGTGCAGACAACAAACGTTAGTCATGGCGCTCTTTGGCCAAGTCGCCCTTGACCCGTTAAAATCAAATCATCATTCAAACTGAACATTCAAATAAGCTAGAGCCATGAGAAGTAATGAAAAACACCTAGACCAACCGATAAGGAGTGGGGGGGCAAGAGTCCAAAAGAGAGACCCTTTCTCTGACTCATACAATGATCTGCAACACTGTGGCGGCTGCCAGAAGAGACTTCAGAAAAGATCCGGTCGCCCTACGTTTTTCTTGTGAGTCTTTGTGTTGTGGCTTTGTTTACGCTGTTTAATGAAGCTGTCTTCATTGGCAACATGTTTCTGCGAGCGGGGAAGCTAAGGTTTCTATCGAACAGAAGACGAAATGCTGGTGTAGACCGCGTGGTGGCTGAGTGTATGCCAAAAGGCAGTTTGCATTTTGTGCCCGCAAGCATTGTTTAACGGCGCTAGAGAGGATGGGCGAACATAAAATGGTATGTCCGATGTTTTGCGCTTTACTGACACCGCTGGTCCCTACCAGGCGTTGTCTCGGGCGGCGTTTTTGAGCACTTGCAGTGTGCTTCGTTGGATGTGAGAGATACTTTACCAGTGACGGGCAAAGCCCGCGATGCGCCATGCCTGCTGCGTTCACCGTGCCACGCACAGCAGGCATTGGTCACCACTACTTGAGTCCACCGCTAGCAACAATCCCTCGGCACGCGTAGAAAATGGCGGCCGATTGGAGGTGAACTAATAAATCGGCACTCTAAGCACCCTCTCAGATGTAAGTTACCTCGAACCCCAAAGGTTGGCGGTAGGTGTCGTCAGCGACGTGCTGCGGAGGAAGCCTTCGCTCTGGACAAGTACGGACGCCTGTAACGTATCAAAGGCGTGTGGTGACAGCTTGTTGTCTGCAGTCGTTTGCAACGAAAATTATTCTTCATCCGCGTCCAAATATTCCGCATGCATCCTCCCGTACTGCTTCGAGACTTTCTCTGCGAGCACTCACTGCTGGCTGCCCGAGCCAGTTCACATTGGGCCGGAAATCTCGCTGCGTGCGCGTCCCTGTTGTGCCGTGCACGCAAAATATAAGCAGAGAGGCAGGTTGGCGTTCGAACAATCAGGTTCCATTGTGTATTGCAGAAAGAACGCACGCCAGGCGAGACAAGGCTGGGGCGGCCAGCGATCGACCTGCAGCATTTGCGGGAAGCGATTAATTAGCATCCGTGATCGGCGCTCGCACGATCGGCAGCATTCGGGACAGCGTGGCGACCTCGTCCGGGCACGATTCAAGCGCCGCGCCGCTGGCGAAGGGGGCCTTCCGGTGGGTTTCTTTGTCTCCTTGAGCTGAATACGGCACGCACGACGACAGGGCGAGGCACGCCTGTGCTCGAGCCAGCGCGAGAGTCGCGTGAGTGAGCGGCATGAGGGAGTCGGCGGGTGCTAACTAACGTGAACCAGTGGGTGAAAGACCGAACGAGAAAACGACACAAGGAAGGAAGGGAGTGGACAAATTAGTGAGTGAGCGCGGGAGTGGATGTGATAACCGATTGAGCGAGAGATCAGGAGATCCCATCGAGTTGCTCCATGAAGGAGCAAGTGAGTGTGACTACTGCGCCTACGTGCGCTCAAGAACAACATTACCAGATTTTGCTCTACAGGCAGACAATAAAATAGGAATTCTGTCCGTCACGCGCTTCGGACAACTCATCGAAAATACAGCGATATTTAACGTTACAATGTCTTTTCTCGTTTATTTGCGTAAGGCAAGAACCTGACGGCCATATTCTTTGAACGAGGCTCGGTAAGCGTATAAAAAGTCTGTCGCCTACAGGTAAGACGTCGGAGAGAGCTGTGTCCTTTTCGAGGACCACGGCGCGACTCATGCCGACTGACTTTACGCGGAGGTGCTGGCGACCTCCGGCGTGCCGCATTCGCCGCCGGCTGGAGGGGTCGTTTTCCCTGGCCCGACTCGTGATCGGCTCGCGTGTCGGGCAGCGAGCACCTGCGGCCGCGTCCTCGCCCAGGGAGCCAGCTGCGTCCCAGTGAACGACGGCACGATCCGTGCGTCCACACGCGCGGCGAACAACCTTCGGTCGGCCGGGGCTGGGCCCGCGCGTGCGGAGAGCGCGGCGCATCGCACCTGCCGCCGACCTGCCCGAGGAGCGAGCGTGCCCTGGACGACGGCCAGCGTTTCCGAGGGAAACCACACCCCCCATGAACGCCCGCCGACAGCGGGCAAGGGACAGCGCGCGCGACTCTCAAGAGCCCCCCATACGTAGCGCCCCCTATAGCGTTGTTGCGCAGGTTTCACAGTGATCGAAGCAAAGCCGAGGAACTGAGTCCAAGATGTATTTCCAGGCACCTCCAAAGGAGGGACATCAAACAGTGGGCGAATGGACTGGCGCGGCACACACGGTGTGCCACGCTGCGGGCGGCGTCCATTTAAAAAACGTTCCCAGGCCGACGGATTTGCCTCTGGGCCCTGCAGTGCGACCCGCATAGCATCTCCGGCACATCAGGTGTCTGTAGGGTGACTGATTTATAGCCTTGAAGTCCCCATGAATGAAGCCAGCTTTCGAAAAGCACAATTCAAATTACCCTCTGCGCGCGACAATTTCGAAACTATAGAAACATGCAGTTAGCCTCTCAAAAGTGGCTTTGGTTCGGCACGAAAACGAGCCTAACTCTTCTTTCCATGCTTGTTTGTTATTATCGAGTAGACACATAAACCGAAAGTTGGCCGAAAAAGACTGTGTTATGTGAGGTGTAATTCAAGCGCGCACCGCACACTTGGTTTCACTGCAAAATTAACTCCTCGCGTCTTCGTATCGCTGATTCAACAAAGTCTTGCTAAATTTTGCGAGCACCTTGCATTCTTAAACAGACACTACGACAAACTGAAGCTGGTTTGTATCGATAGATTAGCGCGCTCTAATCAAACGGGCGCTGCTTTAATTCGAGAGGGCGGCGTCGAATGAAGAGCAGGGAAAGATAAAACATCTTCAACGACACCAAGAGCAGTGCCTGATGCTGCAGTACTCTTCCCCGCGAACGCTCTTGACGCGCTGGCAAAGGAGGCGCTATCTGTCCACTGGCAACAATCTTTGCTGCTATCCTGCTGTATGAAGAAAGCGCAAACCCGAAACGAACACAGGATGCCAAGTGTCCAGTGCCCGCAGCGCAAACGAGGGAGTACATACGCTCGAAAAGAATAAAATAAAAGAGGCTCTCGGCAGTCTTTCTTTTTATTCCCCACCCTGCCCCAAAAAACTAAGAAGAAGCAGTTCCCCTCCGAAAAACCCAAACCAACAGTCATGTCCACGGCACCTCACTACACAGGATCTTGGCCACCACCCAAAGCTATGAATGCGCATTCTGCAAGGTATCAAACACACTACGTCATGAAGTGTGGGGACGCAGGGGACCGTATGGAACCATCGGCACCAACGGCCTAACGAAGAGCAGCGGGAGGCTCAGCTGTCAAGCCCCAGGCCTGGATCACCAGTCTGGTCGACCGGACTCGGGAGATGGCTCAGGCTGACGGCATATATGGACTTAGAGGCTGCCCACGTAGCGCGAAGACTTCTCGCTTGCTCTAAATAAAGGTTTATTTCTCTCTCTCTCTCTCCATGACGTAACCACCTGAAACGCAATGTTGGCAGTACAGCAATGGGGCTAACTAGCAATGCCAGCAGCATGGCCGAAAGCGGCAGCCAGCCGATGCTTATTGCTCATGTGCGTATGCAATGTGTTTAAGTCTGTACCTGCCAAGAAGAATTGATTTTTTTAAAGATGTGGGCTTAATAACAAGGGCTTACAATACGCCACTCTTTGCCAGCCAAACCTTTCATGTCCTTTTTTTTTTGTTTGATGGATGGGCAACACCAAACGTCGAGTGTTGCTGCCTCTGTGTGACCACTCTCGTGAGTGGGCCAGCGGCTGCTACCTCCGGAGCGCTACTCAGCGTTACGTCGGCTGGCAAGGACGCCGGGTTGAAGCAGGTGAGAGCGGCAAGCGTCTGCTGCCACCTGCGGGTGCGCAGGAAATGTCCGAGACGCACTTCAGCGAGAGTCCGATGAGAGAGGCTGAATATGTGCGCTGAGGCTACCGTACGCCGCAACAGCAAGCAGGCTGAATTTACGTGCCGCTGGCGCGAGCAGCGTGGCCTCAAGTCCGTCTCTTGTCTTATTTTTTTTTTAACACGATCTGTGGAATGGCTGTGCATTCAAGGCAGGAACATACCCCCGTAGATGTATATTGCTTACGAAGCAACAATTGGTCTCCATATTTCAGGTCACTGCATGACCCTGCTAAAACGATGCTGGAACACCCTGACATCGAAATTAACTGAGAGAATAAAATGGCAGAAATTTTAACGAACGGCACATACAGCGATATGAATATTCTAGTGCATATAGAGACTTCCTCATACATTTCCGGCGTGAGGACAAGTATGCAGTAATCGGAATGCAGCGAAACAGGCATGAACGACGCTGTACAAGTGCCCGGGCTTTTTTTTTTTTACAGCGACAGCTGTTAAGCGCCTGGGTTTCGTGTCGTAGTAGTAGTAGTAGTAGTAGTAGTAGTAGTAGTAGTAGTAGTAGTAGTGGTAGTAGTAGTAGGAGGAGGAGGAGGAGCATATCGCAGTCGTCGGCGTAACCGGCGTGTGCGCTGCCGGGCGAACCACTCGGAGGATAGTTATACCGCGAGCGGAGGAATGGATAGCCGGTGGGTGGTTACCACAGGAACCATCCGGAGGTTGGTTACCATGGAAGGAGGAGGGTACCGGGAGAGCGCAAAAAGAGGCGCAAGCGGTGCGTGGTTGCAACGGGAACCGTCCTGAAGGTGCTTACCGTGGCAGGAGGAGGGTGTGCAGAGAGCGGATTAATCTCCAACCGGAGGACGGCTACCGTGGGATGGGGAAAGATGGCGTGAGCGTGAGAAGGCGCAACAGGTGGGTGGTTTTGCCACGCGAACCACCCGGAGGGTTGTTACTCTGAAGTGAGGAGGGCAAGGTCAGATGAGTGGAGGACGTAACCGGAGGGTGGTTACCACGGCAGCCGTCAGGAAGGGGGTTACTGCGGATGGAGGAGGATCTGGCGAGAGCGGATGAATCACCAGTCGGAGGGTGTTTACCCCGGAAGGAGGAGAGGTGCAAGAGGAGTGCGGTTGCCTCGGGAACGACAAGGAGGGTATGGGGAGGACATCTTGAGAACACAGCGCTTGCAGACAAAGGACCAGAACAAGAAGGACGTATGGAATGCGTAACCGGAGACGTATGGAATGCGTAACCGGAGGATGGTTACCATAGGAACCATCCGGAGGGTGGTTACCGTGCAAGGAGGAGGGAGAGTGTGGCGAAGACGGATGAATGCAGCACGGTCCATCTGCGGCAGCTGCTTCGAAATGCGCCGCCCGAGGAGAGGACCATCAGCGGAAGACTGGAGAGGAGAGCTAGCCGAAAAGCGAGTACGTGTGGAAAACTAAAGAGAGGTCTAAAACTATGCAGGCATCTTGTCGCCCTCATATTCTCAGCCTCAAAATATTAATGCGGTAGCGTTGAAGGCCCCGTCGTCCAGAAAATCCAGCGTCGGCGTTGTGAGCGAAAAAATCATCAGCATAACTGCGGCATGACTGCGCCAGGAGGGGTGCGAGGACTTCGAGGGATCCATGATTGTAGAGAATGACCTTCTGCATATATGGGAATTAACGCATTACGCTATCGCGTCGTACCCGGAGCTTAAGTGTGCCCTCCAATTTTTGAAATATATAATACCTTAAGTGCGGTTTCTGACTCTTGCGTTACACAGTGGTAACCATCCATTTACTCCCTGGGGAATTTGGCATGCGATCGAAGAATTTCTTGAGCCCTCCCTGTAGACATCCTCGTAAGTCACATCGGCGGAACAATCTCGTCCCGCTGCCATGTGCATTGGAAACACGCGACAGCTGCGTTGGAACGCTCACAACTGAGCAATGGCTTAGTCCTGGCTGGACGTAATACGAGTCAAGTTGTGCAAGTCGCAGTAAAACTGTAGTCAGATCCAAAACATGAATCTGAAACGAAGTCCAGATCAGCATTTCAACATCACCGTTTCACAGAATAGTGCGCGGTGTTGAGTAGCACGTAGCATAAGGGCCGCAGGAAGTCGCATACTTGCTATACATAGCTTTCATCGACGTCACATCCGGTGGCCGTATGATGGCAGTCGGCCATGCTGCCGAACCACCTCCAGACCGCCTCTAGCTTACAGCCGCCTCTGTCAGCTCGCATCGTGTTGGTTCTCGTCCATCCGTAGCTTCAATATGGTTTTGTGTGCCACCCTTGGCTGCTCCATCCGTAACGACAGCTCTATAGGCGAAAGAAGAAGCCGCTTAACACGAACTTCTTCCGCATTCGTAAGTTATTCATAGGCATGCAAGTGCGAGCTCCAAGACTCTCAATACGAATTGGTGCGGACTGTGTGTAGCTCGCATTTAGCGCGACGATTTGGACCCCGACAACCCCAATTTACTTGTTTGCGGAGCGCACTTTGTGACAGGTTAAGAGGCTTGTGCCATGAACTGAATGTTTGCGAAAACGCGGGAAGCAAGGACTACACCCTGAAGTGAATGCTGCGGCTTTGATTGACGCCATCCGATTTGTTTGACAACACAAGCCCAGAGTGGGTCCCGCGTCGCTGCATCTTGGCTACAGGTTCGGATCGCCACGACCCCAGCGAGCAACGACGGCAGAAAAAGCGGCGTGCCGAGGCCGAGCTTTTCGTCTCGTATAGGCGCATCGCAGACAGGCTTCTCAACCGCCTACTGGAGAAATGCTTGTGTGTCTCCAATGATTTGAAGGCTTTCATTTCTTCCAACGTCACAAAGCCGGAAGAGTACACACGACATCCCCGTGGGTCACTTCAGGGAACACGTCAACGCCCGTCGTCCTGTCGACTCTCGGTCGCAGCGTGTACGAATCGGATGCATATCGTCGCAAATTTTCACACTGCGTAGTGTACGCGCGCCGATCGAATAAATTCAGAGCAGTAGCCTGCACTGAATGGCGCATTCATCTGTGGAGTAGGCTTCGCGCCCGAAAGGATAAAAAAAAATAATCCAAAGCGTTGAAGGAGCGGTGAGACCACAGCAGGGCGGATGGGCGGGGACGGCCGAATGGTTCGGCAGCATGGCCGCCAGCGCTTGATGGGGGCGGAAGTGACGTCACGTGGAAGCTATGCATATCTTGACACGTTACCCACACACACGGCGCATTTGGCCGCGTCTGAAGGTGACCAGTAATAAAGAGTCACACGCGAGCCCTTGAGAAAGTTCCACCGCTCATCGATATATGCCGCACTAAGCCCGCCCCCTGAGGCTGGGTCGAGGTCCACGTCTGTATCAGTTATAGATTATGTGAGGAAGAAAGCCGCGCGGTCTTTCCGTTTCACATTACAGGGGAGAGAATAACGGCGCGAGGAAGCAAAGATGCCTAACCTAGCCAAACTATGCAATTACGCACCGAGCGATGCCACGACCGCAGCCTCTTTCTCGGCGAAGTTGCGCTGCGTGTGCCCCCCTCTTCGCCACTCATCTACCCCGTGTCGCAACCGGCGATTTCCGTCGTCCGCGCACAACTGGCATTTGCATGATTTGAGCGACGACAGCGTAGTCTCAGCACGTCCGCTTACCGGCCCACCCCTCCGCAGAAGGTGGCCAAGCTACGTGCGGCATGTAGTATACGTCTGCTCCGCTTGCCCGCCGAGGCTCTCTGGCGCCGAGGGCCCTCAACAATGGCGCGCATATCTGCCATTACCATGGCGGCTTTGGCGTCACTGTAGCGGAAGGATTTGGAGAGCTCCCAGACAAAATGGCCAGAGCGAACAGCTCAGAGCGGAAGGGGAGAGGAAGGGTTGTAGGAGAGACGAGGAAACGAAATTAAGCAGCATATCTAGGCAGTCACGTAGAATATATTGCGTCCGGTTCCGGTCACGTTATAAGCCCTCCTAAACCATTCTCGTCCTCACCAAGAAACAAAAAAAATGTGGATGCTTTTTCGCTGCATCAGCTCGTGTTCGCGTTTGGTGACGCTGAACACAGCTAGCCTCCGGCACAGTACACCTATACTGATAGCGCAGGGCGGCATTTGCCCCGAGAGTAAGTGGAAAGTATCCCTGGTCGAGTGGACAGCACGAAAATGCGTCCGTGCAACGAATGTATGGTCCGATCAAGAAAAGAAAAAAAGGGGGAGGTGGGGGGTGGAAACATAAGAACACGCCTTGTGCGTGTGTGACACTTCCTGGTAGTTTATACTAGAGAAACACCCTGAGGCCTTCACTTTGGACATGTCTCCTCGAACCCCCCCCCCGACTTTTTTTCTTTTTTTATTTGTTTCCTCTGTTTTTCTTCTTTCTCCGAAACTCTTGTTATGGGACAAGTGAACAGCGGAGTCCGTAATCGGCATCCCGGTAATCCCTGTCTTCGGGCTGTGCTTGAGGATAGTGCGGCTTACAAAGGTGCCGCGGGAAGGAAACAAGTCGGGGAAACCAGAGTCCAGAAAAAGCGCCCAAAACGCGGGCTCTTCTCACTGTGTCCAACATTTTGAGCCGCACTGAACGAGAAAAGAACCGGCGGCGAGAGGGCGAAGAACAAAGTCACTAGTTTATACAGTGAAGACCCAAAATGCGGTCACAGAGGCGGCGTTACCTATACTCTGCCGCAGACGCAGGGGAAGGCGGCAAGGAAGAGGAAAAAAAAAAGAAGAGAAAACTGAATGCGAAAGAAAGCTCGAAGAAGTGGTCCCAACAACGTCTCGAAAAGCGCACTCCTCTTATCTTTCGGCCGGCTGCAGTGTGTACGCGAGTCACAACCACAAATACCGGACCTAAACCGTCGGCGTCTGTATTTCGCTCACTTGCCCAAGGATGCAGACGGAAGTCGGCGCGCCACAGGCTTTGTTACTAAAAGTGAACTTGACAGCTTCAACACAAGCTGTGTTTAGAGAAAACGCAGTTTTCCGTACTTGAGGGGTTTGGTCACTGCAGAAATGGCGCCGTCCCTTTCGGCAAGCCGCGCGCTGACACGGAATACGTCCCATCGCCGCCAAGCCGCACTGTCGTTTGCATGACGCTCCCACGGTCACCAATTCATCGTTGAGCGAGACAAACTTAACTGAGAAAACACAAATAAACAGCTAAGAATTACACGAGCGCGGATATACGCCACCATGGCTGCATCGCCATGACCGCCTCCAGCAACGCTCAACAAAGGCACAGCGTAGAGAGAAAGAGGGGGGTGGGTGCAAGGATACGTCTTACACCTTTACGCCGGCTTCAACACCACTGAATAGTCAGGTTACCCCCTTCAATTATTTATCCCTGCCATCGAAAACAGCGGGACGTCCAATAACGCCACCTCACGGAACTAAATGTACCTTTCACCTTTCACTATACTTGCTCACGCCTCACGATAGCGCGGCCGCAAGGGCATCTGGTCGTGTGCAGGCGTGTTGTAAGCTGCGACAACGTCGTCCCTAGAACAAGACGGTTGAACTCACCCTGCTCTGTATATGTACCATCTCTGCCAAAGGTAACCATGCAGGCTGCGCGGTCTGCTTCCCTCTCGCTAGCGGAGCCCTTTCCATAAAGATGAAAAGGTCTCGGAAGGTGAGGACGAGGATTTTCCTTGGGGAGTGGCATAAGTATTCCATGCACTGCACGGTATAAAAAGTGGTAGGCGTTAAACGCAGTTAAACCGAGTATAGACGAGCGAAAGCAGGTGTTCATTCATTCTTCGATTGGAGGGGACACTTAAGCTCCGCCTTGAGGGTATGACGTGATAGCTTTAGCAGGTTAATTATGATATATGCAGAATTTTTCATTCTCTAATTAACATTCACGGGTCACGTTAGCACTGCTCATACCACTACCAGCGCGGTGGCGCGGCAGTTTAGAGATGCGAAATTGCACTGGCAGGTAGCTGTTTATAAATCACAGCTACCGGTATAGGGGTTGTGCGACCCATGTTGCTCTTGCGGAGCAACCTCTCCCGACCAGTCATTAGTTTAACTGCCACCTGCTTCCCATTGGCTAAAGCTGGCGCGACACTCTTCCGATCTTACCCGAGCTTCCTTCCATTGGCTGCAGCTTGCGCGACGCTCCGCCGAACTTACCCGAGGTAAGCTCGGGTCAGTTCGGAGCACAAGACAAGATTCTTGCTCGGGGTTGGTGCGTCTGGAGTACACTGCTTTCGCGCTAAAGGCAGACCGACCATACAGCCCGGCTACTTTTGACAAAGGCGATACGTGTACTTTCTTTTCCTCTATAACACTTCACTCTCTAGACTCCTTCCTCAGACCACGTGTCCACCGTCACTGAGACAAGTATTGAGCCTCCACTTCCTGCAGAACCTCCACCACCACCACTCGGCGGCTCTCTTCTGGCATTTTTAGAGGAATTAAGAAAGCAAAACTATCATTTCGCGCACTCCACGGTCAGCAGACATGGCCGTGCAAATCAGCGCATCACCCAAGCTAAAATTAAATCCCCAATCCTCGCCATCGCAGGTTTTTCCTCGTGACCGAGCTCCTGCAACGTCTCAACCAGCATAGCGTGCGTAGGCGTACGCAGGTGTACGTGCAGCATGTGAGAACGTGCGTCTCTCCACTGCGGAGAGCCGCGCCATGCGTCCAGCCTTTTGCGGGTACGTTTTTATTTCCCCCGTTTTCTCCCACATTTCGGAGCCGCCGGTCGCGCACCGGCCGGGCACGGGGGCCGAGCCAAACGAGAAAATCGTGTTCTGCCCGCGCCGGCCGAGGTCCGCGCGGCTCGCCCGCACCTTCGTCCAACGGCTCCCCCCCCCCCCCCCCCCGTACGCGTCCCCAAGAAAAGCGCGGCGTCGTCCGCGCTGCGTCTTATTCATGCACGCCCATACCGCGATATGAGAGATGCGCGTATGCAGATGTATGCACCGCTCGCTACACGGATCAGCGCATCAATTAATTGAAACCTCCGTGCACGCGGGCAAGCGGTCGGTGCTAGCAGTGCATGCGTACGCATGCGGACGGCGGTTGCCCTTCCTTGTTGACTCACTTTCGTCGCTGCTCGTAGTGCGTGGACGCACTCTCCCTCACTCACTCTCTCTATAGGCTCGCAGTATCGCCCGAGCGGTTGATTGCGCCGTCTCAGCTGCACGGTATTCGTGTCTGTCATACATCGTCATTGGCGAACAAATTAGTATCTACACTCATCGGCGCTGAGATCTCGCACGTTCCTGGGGGACGCAGCACCAGCTACGGTGATCAACAGCGCTATGCTGCCGAGAACTGAAGCGTACTGAGACACCAGTACTGCACTTGCCTTGCACTGAGCTTTCAGTCGCATTCGCGTAATATTTTCACGTGGAACTAAACCGTTATGGGCGTCAACAAGGGCGTGCGAGACTGTGAGCTTTTTTTTTTAATTGTTTACCAGCGTTTATTCCATGAGCTAACGATTCCTATGCCATGACTCCACTAACTTATGTCCACAAAAAACAAGTTAAACTTGGCGAGAGGTTCTACTGCACTGAAACTTTTTTTTTTTTTTTACATCGCGAGCCAGCGCCTGGGCCTTATTTTTCTTCGTTCGTGGAGCTTGTATATACGTCAACGGAGAGCGCACTAGCAAATTTCGCGACGCGACTCTGTTATACATCGTAGCGCATCTGCGCACGAGAGGTTCACAGCAGGAATGCAAGGAATACGAGAGGCACAAAGATGGGATCCTGTGGACTCCACAGGGTTGAGGCAGAAAACCTAATCCGCTAAAACCGAAGACAGCTCTTAATGGTAGGAATGCGCACATAATTAGCGCATCTGCTGCTTGTAACGGACATTAGGTACCAGTGGGAGCGCACACACACGTCAGTAAAATAAAGAAATGAAGTCTTCGCGCTGATCATCCATAGTTGCGGCGCCGCAAAGCTAAGTTTGCTCGAACGGACTGAGCGGCTGGATGTTGAGATTAGGATAAGGGCGTTTTTTGTTCGAGCCTGTTTTCTGTCTCCCCGAACGCCACCTGAGGGCTGCAGCCATCGCGAGCAGCGTGGTAATATTCCGAGGCGAATGAAACGTTGTCGTTCGTTGCAAATTCCCTCGCCGACCGATCTTGCCTCTATTGGTAGTGAGCGCAAACTGACCGCCTTGTTCGTTGGAGCGAGCCAGCCCTGCGTGCTGCTACACAGCGCGAGCCGATTCTGGCCTTGCGCGTCGAAGGACGTCGGGCCGCCTCCCCATCCCCTCACCTTCCCTTTCGGATCGCTCAGGCGTGCACACAGCTATTAGACGTGCGACAGCCACGCATTATGCGACTCAATTCGCGTCCAGCGTCTTTTCTCTTCCCCCACAATGAGGGCCTTATTATCTATTTAACGCAACTCCCAATATTAATAAGCGATGGCAGATTTTAGATTGCTATGGCAGGCTTGTAATAGAGGATGTTCGCTTCACTTCCACTTTTGCATTTCCACTTTATCAGGCACTGAATTGCTGAAAAATTTGGAAACTTTTCTTCGACCGGCAGTTGTGAGAATGCCGAAGCGGCGCCGGCGTACAGGAGTGATACCCTAGAGTCTTTAACGTGCAACCTGCATACCAGTATATAGGGTTGTTTTTCATCCGAACCTCATGGAGATCTAAGTAAAGAAGTCGTTCTGCTCAGGGCTCTTTAGGCAAGGACGCACGCAGGAACAGACAGCGCCTGTGCACGTGTACAACTGTTCCTGCGTGCTTGTCTTGTTTTCGCTATTAACAGAATGAAGAGCCACCAACTCGGCTACGCTTCTACACAGTCAGATTTAGCGTAGCTGAAACCGATAAGTGCGTAACACGTAGGGTAGTAAAATGAATGAAGCGAGTTCACGAGACAGGGGCGATTGACTCATGCGTTACTTTCTTTCTTTGCGCATTTGCTCCTCAGAAAGCGTCTAAAGCAGAAGGCAAGTCTAAAGACCCCTTGTACAGGTTCCCATTCTACGTCAGTGGACCACTCCTATTAAGTAAAGCAGTTCACACATAGCAGTAGAAACGCTGCACGACACAGTCGTGCAAAAACAGTTGTACCGGTCTATACAGGGACACCACGAATACATGACGCGGGATTGTAATCGCTCTGAAAAGAAGAAAAAAAAAACAGATGGCATCTCTTAACATCTCCAGGTCCACGTGAAACAGTGGTCAATGCAAGAAGCCGCACTAGACATTGCGCGAACAAGGAGCCGCATATCAAATGACTGACGTTACCTGCGCATCGCAAACGCATCGCAGACGGAAGAAGGCTCACGAGCTTTGGGCACCGCAGCCCGAAAAGGGTCGCGGAGGCGAAATCGGAGATGCACCGCCCTCGACATCGCACTGCCCACGCTCGCGCAGAGCGAAATGCATGCGTTTGTATGCGTAAGTCTGTGTGTATGTGAGGGAGGGGGGGGGGGCGGTTGACCGGAAGTAATTAGTGCACGAACAAGCGCCGTTCTGGGCAGCCCAGACGGCTGTTTGATTTTTCAATCGACCCGACAAATCGGGGCTCGCTGATTAACGCGGCCATTGTTCCTGTGCAGGAGGCGTATGCATTCCATTGGACCCGCGGGCGAGGGCGTGCAGCGGTGGCCGGCGCCCTCTCGGCTTTCGCCCTCGGTGCGTCCGCAGACAGCCGGCGAAATTCCGCCCGCGCATAGTTAACGAGCGACGCCGTTCAGGGCGAATATTACTGATTTAATCGCGCCAGCCGCTTAGGGCTGGTGAAGAACGCATTGAGACCGACTTAATCAACGGCCATTTTTAATGAGGGCCCACGTCGAAGGTACTAGTTCGTTTAGGGGGCGCTGCAAAGTCGAGGCAATCGGAATCTGCATGCGTGCAAGGCTGAGTGCGCAAATGGATGCACGCAAGGAGAAACGATCTTTTCGCCAATGGGGAGGGAGGGCGGGAGAGCGGGCATTTCCTTGCCATTTGTCCGACTGTCACCACTCGTATACGCATTGCAGAGCCTTCAACGCTTTCGGGGAATACGCGGAAGCTTTCATTCGAGAGGGCAGCAGTGTCGGCGGTCGCGAGAACACGCGATCATTCGTAAAGTAGCACTCCGCTGCAGCCCGCGAAACTGGCTGACTGATGCAGGCCGCAAGCACTAGCGAATAATACCTTGAGGGTACAGCCCACTAACGTCCGGTGAGCACCACGCTGCAGTCTCGAGACCCTTGCTCCATCGGAGCAGACAAACCGCCACCTCGGAGCGAAAGGAGGGAAGAGCCGGAAATTGCTAAGAGCGCATAATTTTGGGCTGTCCCCCACACAAGAGAGGAGAAGCATATAGGTGCGTAAACGACCGTGTTGTGGCTGTTTCTAGGCGCATTGGAAATGGTGTGCCTCTCAGAAAAACCGCAATTCTGAAAAACTGCGGGCAGTGAAGGGCACGCGTCGGGTCATTTCAGCGGATGCGTTACGGTATTTCCCCCTGGTCCAGAATCCGGATGTCTCATTTTCCAAGACCCGGCGAGGCTTTGGAACGCGTGCTCCCTGCACTGGCTGTGTACGATTTTCGCTGACACGAGACAGCATGCGCCAAAGAGCGAAAAACAGTATGATGAACCGGGACAGTTAACGGGGGCTCATGGGTCCCTGTCACTATACATTCCGCCATGGTTTACCTATACACTTTTCTTGCTGAGTCGTCCATGCTTAATTCTAGCAGCCTATCGTAAACGTGTGCAGTTTTCTCGACCTAAGAACGCGTTTCCTTTCACTTCGCGCAAAATGAGTACCCGCTTTCTTTCTTTCTTTATTTATTTGGTCTATCAAAACTATAACGCATAATGATGCGTATGCTTTGTGTCAACACGCCACTAGTGCCGCTGCCGCCGCACGGCCTTGCGAAAAACTACGGCCATGCCGTACCACCTGTATTCCTTGACAAAACATATTCAACATTTTATTTATGGTGCTAGGGCAAAAAGATATTGGTGGTGGTTTAGCTCCGGCTAAACCTGGAGTGACGCGATAGCTACAGCTGGCCGAGTGGAACTTGGTCACGTGACCAACCAGGTGGCGAACCACGTGATCAGCCACGGCGCCGCGCCGCCGGCAGCTGCTGCGCACCACGTGACCAACCACGTGACCAACCACGTGACAGCGTGGCGGCGCAGCCACAGGGTGGCGACGCCGCCACGTTGAGGGCTCGAAATGCTACCGTAATGTAGCTATCGCTACAAAAATAGAGAACAAAGGAATCGATTTTCAGTATTCCTGGAACAAAAACAAGAGGCTACAGTTCTGCGTCCCCATCTGAGTCCTTTCGCTTTCCGCCGAGATGACGGCCAGAACCGTGCTCGTTCGTTTTCACGCGAGCATTCGCGCTGATATGCGACACGACGCAGCGCGGCAGTCCAGGAGCAATGCATTGTAAGCATACTGACTCTACGGAGCTGCACAGACGAGTGCCAAGTTGGGTTCTGTGCATACTGTCAACCCCAGTTCATATAGTAGACTGCTTCCGTGTTCAGCGGATGGGTTGTGTGCACAAGATTTCGTGTCACTATTTACTTGCGCAGCATATTTTACTTTTCTTGCTGTGGGCTGAACTTGCCCTAGCGAGTTCGCTAGCAGTATCGTTCTGCCCGCCTTTTAAATAACGATGCGAGCGAACACATGTGCGCCCCGTATCAACACAATACACAGACGCAAGATAAAACACGTGAGCCTAGAGTTTTGAGACGGAGAGAGAAAAGGAGAAAGGGAGAGAGAGAAACAATGAAAGGGGGAATGGTAAACTACCAAGTTCGCTTTGACATGACTCTTCCTGGCAGTGGGCTATATACAACGGCAGTTCGCCCATCCACACTCAATCCATCGAGAGGGCGATGGGCCGCTCATTTGGGCCGATGGCTGGTATGCCGCGGCCACGGAGCAAGACTATACAGGGGGTGAAACTCCCGTCTGCGCAAGCGAGCGCAAGCGACCAGATAAGTCACAGTTGTTGCATGCGCCGACGGGGACGCATGCAGTGGCGGCGCCTTGCGGCGCCTCGTAGAAGCAGCAGGGAAAAAAAATGCACCGCCCGGGCAGGCGCTCCTGCGGCGCGCGCTCAGAGCAGACGACAAGCACACGAGACGGGTGTTTGCTTCAGCGGGCACGCCGTGACGTTGTATTTCAGTAGTTTCTTTCCAGGTCGCCAGGCGCCGCCAGCAGGATAGTGGCGCCGCGGGCTTGTGACCTTTTCTGGTCGCCGCAGACGGCGGAGTCTCAACTCCTTGTAGTCTTCCTCCGTGGCCGCGGCTGAAAAGCAGTCAGGGCCCGCGCGGCTGAAGGAAGCGACGACGCCGCAGCATTTCCTCGTATTGTTCGAGGCCGAAGAAGACAACAAAGAGCCTGGAATGACAAAGACGTCGACCTTGCCGTCCGCATCTGCATGTTCATTTGCCGGCCGCATTTTATTACGCTAAACGAAGATGAGATCTACACAAAGCTGCGGGTCGCGTTCTGCGCCGCTGGTCGTTAAGACTAGTTGGTAATAAATCTTAGACCAATTGCGTATACGATAGACGTCACCCTCACGTGAGCCCCCTGCACAGACAAAGAAGGGCCCCCCTCCCAAAATAACACCGACAATAGGGAGTTTTACAAAAGGGGAACCTGTCGGCTGAGGGGGTTATTGTTCTGCGCATGCGCACCGGCGCCCCGCTATTCCCTTATCCCCATAACCGATATAGGGTCCCCCTATTCTAAAACTGCCTATTCTCTATAGCCGCGGATTTTCAGCCATTAACTCATCATTCTGTGAGCATGCTTTCCTCGGTCAAACGTAGCCCATAAATGCCATCCAGTCTTAATGCTACAACCGCTGATTTAGAGTTTATACGAGTCCCGCTAGAAATAAAGCTTCAAATTGAGCTTCGCCTTTTCTTCAATATTTTGTCTACGGTACATACGGTACGGTGCATAAGCCGTGTCTTTGCCATGGCGTAGTTCGGTTTTGTCGTTTTCGTTGTCACCTTGAACGTTGGTCACGTCACTGCATCAGTCCGCGCAGCTCCATGAGCGCGCTAGCACAAAGCTCACGTGTTCGGCGAACTGGCATTGTATCTTTTGATTAATGCCACAGGTGGGGTATTTAATAAGGAACTGAGGATGGGGGAGGAGAAAAGAACATAAGGAACGATGGTCGTGGAGGGTAAAGGTATAGGCTAAAGGTCAATGTCGCTTATGGTAGGTGGGGTTCAACGTCCCAGGTCTATACATGCATGAGAGACGCTACAGTGGAGGGCTCCGGAACATTAATTCGACCACCTGGAGTTCTTTAACGTGTACTGACGTCGCACATCACACGTCTATTATTGCGTTCCGCCTCAATAAAAATGCGGTCGCCAAAGCCTGAATTCGACCCAGCGTCCTTGGTTTCAGGTCTCAGGAGCAGAAAGCCACAGGCACTATAAGCCACCGCGGCGGATGGCTAATATTAACATTTCACTACAAACGGACGAACGCAAAAAGGAGTAATAAAAGAATAATCAGAATTATTGCCCTTCAAATTGAGTACGCAGTTCGCCAAAGCCATTCGCGGTGAATCTGGGGTAACTGAAGGTGACTGCTGTTTTGACAAGCCTAACAGTCGGCCACCGCATGCGAAATCTGCAGTCAAGCATGCGCTTCGCGCCGACAGCTGGCCCGGTAAGATATCTCAGTCGCCATTCTTGACTCGGATATATCGCCGGACGCTCGCTTCTGAACGTGACAATTGAGACATTAAGGTCCCACGAAATATGTGCAGCACATCGCTCCGCACAGAACACCCACTCTCCGCCTTCGGCGCCTGAGCAGTGCGCGAGGACACAATAGAAACGCGATGAAGACTTTCTCGAATAATCGTACCAAATTAAATATGCAGCAAGGAAAAGTACGCTTCACTGAAAGCACCGCTATCTTCAAGCGTGTCTCCGCTGCGCGCTGGCAGACCGCTCAATCGCATGGCCGGAAATTGTGATGTGTAACTGCTTCCTCGAAGCTGACGCTTGTAAAAACGCGTGTGGCGATCTTTGTGCTAACATTGCCAGCGGCGGAAAAAAAAAAGCGCGCCTCGGAGTCACTTCGTGCACGAACCGATCAACGAAGTCACCCCATTTACAACCTTTCTCGTCGCGTCTCGCGCTGTAAGGCAACGCGCCTCGAGACAATGCAGTCTCATCGGCAGCAGCCAGTGTGTACGGTAAACAAGAGCTGCATTATACCGAGCAAGACGGTGTTCGCGCAACGGAACAGTTCACGAGTGCGAGCCCGAGCTGCTGACGAATGTCGCATTTACTCGAGGACGCTCGGTGGGCCAAAGCGCCCGAGGAGCTCGATCTTTGCCATCAAAGAGTAAGAGGACCAGCGCCGTCGGCAACGTGAAATGAGATGGCAGCCTGACTGAACGGGTCTCCCAATTGCGCTATTAGACCCCGGGACGGCAGTATAATGACGACAGACTGCTTGGAGACATACGCCCGAAGGTCACGTTAGGTTGGCTTTCTAAAGGACCGCGCCTCGAGCGGGTGGTTCCCAAGGCCCCGCGCTCGGTGAAGGCAAGCAGAAGCGCGGGAGGGCGCACACACGGGGAGGCGGCCGGTGTCGAGCACTTTCAAGACGCCGATAAGGGAGTCACCCAATTACACCCCTGCGAGCGACCCCCGTCTTGCGTTTGAGCGCAACAAGCAATGATGGCGGCTCATTCTCAACCGATCGGGCGGAGACAGCACGATCGCGAAACAATGCGAAACATTACAGAGCGGCTCGCGCGAGCGCAGAGGAAACAGCGCGGACGGAACAAACGGGAGACGACGAGCAGGACGACAGGGGGGGGGGGGGGGGGGGGGGGGGGGGGGAGAGGGGGGGGGGGGGCTGCGTGGCCCCCGTAGCCGCATTCCCCGACCTCTGCTGATCGCATTCAATGGCTGCGAGCGGTCTGTGCGAACACGGAGGGGCCAAAGGACGGCTGAAAAGACACGCCCTCCGGTGCAGCGGGCGCAGGCAGGGACATACGAAGAGCAGCAAATCTGTTCAAGCCCCGCGTCGATTGCGCGCGCGTGTCTTCGACCTTCTTTTTTGACTGCAACCCCTCACTTACATCATCCCCCCTTCCCATTCTCTCCTTTTTTTTCGGTGTTGTTCTGCGTCGCCCCTATTCGGCACTTTGCGCTCTTCAATTCAAGTCGGCCGTAGTCGTTCGACAGCTATTGCTGCACGATTCATCCCTGCCAAAACACAGGGCGAGGATATGCGGCGAGACAAAAAGCGCGGGCCTCAAGGAGGGAGAAGGACCGGTGGGACAGCCCGGGGGAAAGAGGAAAAAAGAGCGCGTTCACGACGGTAAGGAACACTCAGCAATGAACGAATGAAAGGCCACGAACGGAACACAAACGATCTCAAACGGATGAGGGCCGGACGCGGTCATTGTTTTCGCCGCGCAGTCATCCCCCCCCCCCGCCCCCCCCCCCCCCCCCCCTTGCTTCGTCTACTCTCCTGCATCCCTGCGGGAATGGCTTTTTGCGTGACTAGATTTCTGTTTCTTTTCATTATTATTGTCATCTAATGGGAAGGAGGGAAAGTGGAAGAGAAGAGACTTCAGATTGGTATGGTGGGCGGCGGCGGCCGATGTTACGACTAGTCGTGGGCGGTGGTTTCATTTTTTTTTTTCTTTCTAGCACGGCCTGTTCTTTCCGTCACTCCATTCTTTTCTGTGTACGCGTCGCATTTCTTTCTGCCTCCCTTTCTCGGGCCTTCTCGGCGGCCCCTGCGGATGCGCTCCAGAAGCCCAGCGAGCGGGATGCAGAAAAGTTATCGCGCTGCCTCTTCGGGAGCGGCGACGCCGACCTCGAGGCAGGCGCCCAGCTCATCCCGAGCTCTCTGTCCGCGCGCGCCGGCTCGTAATGGTCTGTGGGGGCCGCCGCGGTCCACGCACGCAAGCCGGGCGGCGTGGGCTGCCAGCTCGTCGCCCCATTTGCGTGACTCTTCGTTCTTCTTTATTACCGAGCGAGTGAGAAGCACGGTAACAAGAGAAGCAACCTGTGTGTCCCTCCTTGCCGTTGTCGGCGCGTTCGCGTGCCCCCTCCGCGTTGTTGTGCTTCGGAGCGAGTGCATTTTATATTTTCGTTTTTAAATTTTCTTTTTGACAGAGATCTAAGCTATCTTCTGAGAGTGTGGTGTATCTCGTGCCGCGCTTCTAGGGCGCCGACTGCAGGCGTTGCATAAAGGTTACGGCACCGCTGCGGGGTGAAAAGCTTCAGCTATAAACGAAAGCAGAAACCTCCGAACAGGCCTCGTCTCCTTCGCCCTCCCACCTCTGTTTTTCTACGTGCTTCCTATTTTTTCGTACGCAGGTAGCGAAAATGTGCAACCGAAGGCTGCTTTTTGATTATCGTTGTCTGCGCCGATTTCCTTTACCTACCTCGCTCCGCAGTCATTATCGAGCTCACTTAATGCAATATAAAGGAAAGAGTTAACTGCTTCTCCGGCAGTGCTTCGGCGAATACTAAACGTTTCTAGCGCAATTTTTGAGAAAGTCTAAGATTTATATGCTTCGCGACTACAGTGTGTCGTGCTATGGCGGCAAATAAAAGCGAGAAAGCTCGCCGTATAGCCAGCCGCCTCGTGAGGTGCATACGGGGGGTCATCAGCCCCAGAAATGCCGAAAGCGGTCATCTCTACCAATGCACGGAGTTTTGCGAGTCATTGCACTGTTGTCCCTCCTCTAAGTGGACCACTCTTGCAATATTCAGGTGTGTTCGCAGAAAACAAAAAGGAATAAATGCTTGATCCTGAAAACGTGCCATGAGAAAGACGCCAGAAGCACGCGCGAAACGCTCTCCTTGTCCTTGTTCACCATCCACTGGGAGGACACTTCACAAATACGCGACCTGACTCACAAAGCTTTGAATTTGGTACGTAATGCGGTCTCGAAATCAGAATGGAGGTCAGGTGCACCTTGTTGGCTATCTAGTCGTTAGTTATCCTGACGCCAGCATACGGAAGCCATGCAGGCAATTACCGCTGCTTCACTTGGAACTATTCCTTAGTCATATGACGCAGCGTCGGGGTTATATAAAGGGCGTGCTTTGCACTGAAAACAGAGGAAAATCGGATCACGCACTCCGACGCTTTTATTGACACCTACAGCATCCAATTTCAGCCAATCAGCAGCATTTGATAGGTACGAGTACACAGACCAGCATGGACACTCATTGGCAGATCTGGCTGTCCAGTGCACATTTGGCACCGTGGCGTAACTTAATTATCTTCAGTGGACCGCTTCGCTCATTAGTCTGGGACCGCCACGTACCACATGCATCTAGACCACCACCCTGTCATATATATAGCAATAATGATGTAACCAATACTGCAGTTATGCAATGACAAGCAGTGCAAGAAGGACCCAGAGGACACGGTCTTAAAAGAACAAGTAATTTCGCGGCCAGTTTGGGTCGCCTTTGGCCACTCAATTGAGGGCAATTTCTAAAACAAGTGTGACGCTACGACCCTTGAAAAAAATTTTAATGACCATTTTGTTAATTTCCTGGCGGTGAATCGAATCACGGTGCAAAAAAACGGCGACGATGAAGCTCAGCAAGCCGACTCTTAGCAATAAAATTTTCTAGCGCTGATGATATCGACGCATCTAAAGAACATTTTAAGTCAAATGTCAATTTCCATCAGACAGAGATACATGTTCATAAACGTCACTGAGATGACGCACGCAGTGAATACAGTGAGACGTTTACTACAGCAACTTTAACTGATAAGCTGGAAATATCAGCACTGAAGCCCATTTATAGAGAATGAAAGAGAGATTAAGTCAAAAATAATAAGTAGACGGCAATAGTAGCTGCATTTTCGCGTATTACGGAAAGTATTTAACGCTACTAGTGACATCATAATGCGAAAAAACTATTTATTTTCGGACATCCAATACGGCTGCCGGAAAGGACAAAGCACAGTATCCTTGTTTGAGAATTAACTTCATCATCTTTGCTCAATGACTGACCGTAATGGAATTGCCCCTCACGTTATTTCAGAGCTTGGCGTTAGCATTTGTCATGCTAGACAAAAAGAATTAGCTTGTTAAACGGTTGAGGTTTCGAGGGCCCTTTGCTCCGAGGTTTAAAAACGTATTTTGCAGATCATAAACAAAATGCAAAAAAAAAATTATGGGAAATATAGTGATCTCGGGCAGAAACCTTGTGCGGTGTTGCACAATACGCGTCTCCGCTCGGGTCATCCGTATTTCATTTGTAAAGAAATAATTATGCTAATGAGGTAAAATGTGCAACATGCCAATTTGCGTATGACATGCAATGGTAGTAATTTACTCAAGTTATGGAATCAGCACCAAACTATTTTTAGGTGGTCGGATGTAAATTAATAAAGTGGTACAAAAAATTATATAGCCGTAAGTATAAGCCGAAAACAAAACTAAAGTGCTTCCACAATCATTTCACAATCAGATAATTTTTCTAGGCTTGTAATTGCGCAGCTATAAAACTGTTGTCCTTATCCACATGAGCGCGTGATGTATATCAAGAGCTTTTGCCAGGTATTCAGGCGTGGGATAGTAGTTAATCTTAACCACATAACAATGGCACCTTCGTCGAAATAAGAAAAATGGTTCGGTTTAGTTTGAGGTTTTACGTCCCAAAGCGACTCAGGCTATGAGGGACGCCGTAGTGAAGGGCTCCTGTAATTTCGACCACCTGGGGCTCTTTAACGTGCACTGATATCGACAGTACACGGGCCTCTGGAATTTCGCCTCCATCGAAATTCGTTTGCCGTGGCCGGGATCGAACCTGCACCTTTTGGGTCAGTAGCCGAGCGCCATAACCACTGAACCACCGCGGCGGCGAATTAAGAAAAAATGGCTTACATTGCGCTCGCAGAGTCAGTCACAAGATACAGGATTAGTTTAGTTAAGATCTGTCCCGGCACGCTAATGAGATACACTCAACAGAGTGTATTAAATGTTCGAAAATTATTGCGTACGGAACATGCATAAAAACAACTGGTTGATCCTTTGACACCTATTCCCAGTGGGGCAGTTCACGCAGTGAACACGAGGAACTGCAATTGCACGGCGTTTAAAAATAGCGAAAACAAAGTTGGAATTATGAATGGCTTAGGGACACAAAACTCCTCTCACTAATTCCGACTTAGCGAAAAAAAAAATAATGGATCGAATTACTACGTACCATCGGTGTTTAATGAAGCTGTCAGATGACTGCGCAGGCTTGGGTTGGAGTCGTTAATAAAGGTGAAGCAAATATTTAAACTGCAAAAGTGTGCAAAAAAATTCAATTCTGTTCAATACAAATCTCTATCAAGACCAAAAAATTACTGAACGACCAGACATATGAGACAGCAGTTGGATTTACCCTTCATGATTATTTTGATGCTTTTAGTCTCAGCCGAGGCTTCACACACACGAGAGAATTTTTCTGGAGGGTAAAGATGGGCGGAGGTGGGTGATGGGTAGCGTTTCTGGAGGGTGACGGTGGGCGGGTGGGCAGCCCTCTAACTAGAGGGGTCGGGTGGGGAGGGTAGCTGGCTTTCCCACAGCACCTGTGAATTCACTATCGCCATCGGCTTTTCTTTCCGCTTCTGCGTGGGCTTCTAATGAGTGGAGGCTTCGCGGAGACTGGAGGCAGGTGGATGGTGATGGCTGGCGCTTCTGGAGCGGTCCTTGTCGCGCCACTCATTCAACCGCTGCCTGCGCCACATACGAGCTTAGCAGCGCTCAAGGGGCGCGGAATTTGTGAACACAGACGCCGAAATGCAGCTAATTCTGTGAAATGAAATGAATTAATCCTGGGAACAGTACATGCCAAGGGGCCAAAGCTTACCAGCATTGCAGGCCATCGCCCCGAAAAGATAGCTTCGGATTAGCTTTATTCACTTTGGATTGCTCAGTGTGACTGACAGCTTCGTACAAGAGGTTAGTGCTCTCCCTTGATCACAAATCAGCATCGTGGACGTTTCGGGTGCGAGCTTGGCACCTCAAGCAGCGGTGCGCCGAAGGCGCTATGCCGCTGCAGCCGGCACCAGCAACATAACTATGAAGCCAGTCCCTGAGGCCTCCGCCAACGCTCCATTGGCCTTCATTTCCAGCCAGCCTGGCACGGCACAGGGAGAACAGCAGCAGCAGCAAAAGGCGGCAGCCGCGCAGGGTTCATCGCCGACACGCTTAATAACTCGCACGCAAAGCGGCGCCATGTGCCACATACCCGCCGCGCACCGTGGCACGCCAGAGGAGCACCAACAGGAACGCACGAAAGCGAGAGCTGAGGTCTTCCTTCCATGCCCCCACCGCCTCCGCAGTTGCGTGGGAGGTTGATGGCCCGGGGCATGCGTGCATGCCGACGCCTCGGGCCGACCGGCGTTCGCTCGGTGCTCAGCCGAGGCACCTTGCCAAGGAGGCTACACGCGACAGTGAAGCAGAAACAAAAACGAACGAGGGGGGCCGTCGGAGGGGGACCTCGGCTGACCCCTGCACTGGGGCCGCGCGCGTAACTTGGCACACGACCTTTGGCCCGCACGAGGGACGGGGCTGTGGCACTCGCCGGCCAGCGTGTCAAGACGAATCGTCTCGAACCAGAAGAAAAGGAGCGGACTGTTAAAGCGGACGTCGAAAGGTTGTTATAATGAAGCACGTATAACCTCAAAGGTCGGAACATCTCTTGCTCCAGGCAAACGTTGTCTCGCTCCTGACTTTGACAAAGGCTTGTTACCAGCAGCCTGATTGTGATCCCGCTGAAACCATCCGCCATTACGGGTTGAAACCAATCGGCGTAGGCTTTATACAGCTCACTACTGCATGAGAGCACAGAGCCATTCTTTGAGCGAGAAAGGAAACAAAGAAATTAATCAGTCAATAAAATAAAGTTACGCAAGACGCGCCCAACGCAGCGTCCGCATTAGCGGCTCTCTTCAAGTCGAGAAAGGGGGCTTCTCATACCATGGTCCACTACAGCGGTTTTTTCTATAGCTTGATTTCTGCATAACACGCTCGTGAATGACGCCTTGGGATGTCCAAAATATATTGATGCCTTCAACCACAGCGCACTTTTCGTTCGATTGCGAAGGGCAGACTTCGGGCGCACACGTCTTCTTTGCACGCTCGCGTAAGTGGCGCGAAAACGTGCGACCCGAACCCCGCATTTAGCGCGGCCCGTGCACCGCCTCCCCATTCGCCTTCTGCTGCTGCAAACTGCGAGCCTTGGCGCGTGGAAAATCGGACTACTGTCGGCGCGGCCCTCTCGTAATTGCGGCTCTCCTTGTCGGCTTCGCGCACCTCGCTCGAAAGAAGCAGCGCTTTGTGGCGCGGTATTCTCAACGTATACCTCGCACGCACACAAACAGGCCCGAACGGGCTCGCCGAGTGCCAGGCCTCCACGAACAAGAGGCGCGCGGCAAACGACACGTCCGTATAAACTTGCAGCTGGATCCTGACATCGGACCTCAGCACAGCGCATCAACGTAGCACCGCCTGAGAGAAACCTTCGATGATCCTCGATGGGGCCCGAATCGACGAGCGCTAATTCCGTGAGATACTGCAGTGCGCGCGCACGCACGCGCGCCCAATAACGCCAATTATCGGCCCTTCGCCTAAATATACGCCTCGCTGGACGCGCTGAGGCGTGCAGCGGCAGAAGCAGTGTAGCTGTCCAAGCGAGTGTGCGTATGCGTGACGTGAGCTGCTTAGCCCCTAACCCGTAATGGGCCCCCACTTTCACCCGATAAGCGCAGTGGCCAATCGCATATAGCTGCTTCCCCATACATCTGAGAAATCGAAAGGTCGCGCGCATTGTGCGTGCGTACGGCCGCCCGCAGTAGACCCGCTTGTTATGCCCGTATATTTTTGGCAGATCGCGCGCGCGCAGGCGCGCTGAGCGGAGCAAGCCTGCCGCTTGGACTCTCATCGTGCGGTTTGGACACTTCGCGACGCACGGTGCTGAGGCAGTGGCTGCAGGTGGTAATGCTCATGCCCGGCGTATATGTATCACATAGACATACCAGTGCTCTTAGGAAAACATTTGCCAACTTTCAGTGAGCGGCAGTAGAGGCCTATTCAATGTCTACTGCAGGGTGGCAAGAGCTTTTCAAAGAGTAAGGCGTTTTCGGATGCGTACAGCCATCTTCGCGTATCAGCGTTGTCGTTTGTTGCTGCGTGTGTTAAAAATGAGCAGATACCTTCCCAGATTTCACGATGGGAGGGCGCCTCCATAAATGGCACCCAAGAAACGACCTGGCCTTTTAATACCAGTACTTATGCAACGGGCTTATGATGAGCAGCAAAATTATGGGAGAGTTGTGTACTGCTTTTCTGAGCTGGAGAAAAGAAACAGATATGCATTTGCACAGAACTTAAGCTTCCTTTCACTTTGCAGTTCCGATATGTTGTTTGGAAGCTTCCAGCTCTCTGTGGCAGTAGATTTTGGTCCCTAAAATTCAGCTAAATGCGCAACAATGGCTGCGAGCGTGTCTTGCAACAAAGTTGCGCGATGTTTGTTTATGGGGGTTAAACGTCCCAAAGCGACTCATGCTATGAGGCACGCCGTAGTAGAGGGCTCCGGAAATTTCGACCACCTGGGGTTTTTTAACGTACACTAACTTCGCACAGTACACGGCCCTCTATAATTTCGCCTCCACCGAAATTCGACCACCGCGGCCGGGATCGAACCCGCGTCTTTCGTGTCAGCAGCCGAACACCATAACCGCTGAGCCACCGCTGCGGCTCAGTTGCGCGATGTGTCCACTTTAGTACTAAAATTATGTCAACAAGAGCAGACCTCGAACCATTAATTTGTATACATGCCACCGTGCGTGTCATGCGCAGTCCAATGAACGATAACTTGGACATCGGACCGAAAAATGACTTCTTCAAAGTTTCAAATAAGCATCAAGCTTGTTCTTTGCTCGGTTGCTGTTAGTGCATGCGCTTATGCGCGCGTCGATGCTGCTCATATCATATGGGGTAAGCTTGCACTCAACTCTCAAGGATTAAAGCTTGGTACAAAATGCAGATGTAAACGTCCCAGCAAAGCACGGAACCGTCAAGGTTGTAGGAGAGTGGAGAGTCCGCGTGCAAGGGATCGGTGGATGCCCGCGGCTTCGTTAGGACCATTCGTCCTACTGCTGCTGTCCCGGCGCCTCGAAGCGAAGGATATACACAGAAAGTTCTCGGGCCTACTTTTTGTTCGCGGAAGTGCTAATACTTTCGTGGCGCGGTAGAATTTACACACCTGGAGGGGGAATAGAAGTTCCCTCCTTTTTGTGGTACTTAAGTGCTGCCATCTATCGAGACGACGCTTCTCTCTTAACCCCCCTCGTGTGTGTCGGCAAGAAGAGTGCAAGGTGAGGCAGGCGGACGTTGACCAGCCAAGGCCGCGGCAGAGTTGAAGGGAAGGATGCGGCACGTTTTCCCGGAACTCCCCGAAGGTCCCTGTTTGCGGGAACGATGCGGCTGCGCCGAGACACGGTAGGGTCTCACGGTCTGCTAACTGCCCTCCACGGACTTGTTGCGCGCCATAGGCGCCAAGAGCGGTGGGAGCAGCTCCCCCGTCGAAGCTGCCACACCGCCGACCGCCCCCTTGTCCTAGCAAAGACCGTCCGAGTTGGCTGGTCGGCAGAGCCTTCGAAGGGTCGTCACCGCCTGACGAGACGGGTCCGGACGCTCGCGCCTGACTGGGAGCCATTAAGCGTAACTTACGTCAGCACGGATGCGTCTAGCAGGCTCTGTGGCGGCGCCAACGCCCGAGGACGTAGTATGCCAACAGCTCCGGGGAAACGGGCTGGCATAACGAAACGCAACTGGACAAAAGGGATGCCGCCGCACGTTCCAAGGCAGCAACGGCAGGGTATGTCTCACTTTCCTGATTTCGGGGGACGCCTGCCAACAGTTCTCACGAAGACGAGTAGTTAGGAACAGGGTTCAATCCTCCCGTTAGTTACTCGCGGCGGTAGCGGCTCGGTTGAGATCGATAAGTGCCGTAATGCAGGGAGCCGCCAGGGTCACGAGTTCTCAGGAAGCCGGCGACACGTGAGAGTGTTTTGATGAAGTTTCGTGTGTTTTTGTTTCTCTTTTTACTTTCTAAGGGAGAGAGTTTCAGTAATATTGTGGAAGTATGGGACGTGGCCAATCATTTTGAGGGTCTATTCCCTGAATGCCGTTTTTTAAAAGCAATTTTGCTCTTCTTTTCGTGCTGTGTATTTGAAGGAGAGGGTTTTGAACCAAGTTGCAGAAACTGGAAGGCGTGCCATGCAGTTTTTAAGCCAACCATGTCTTGGTTTGTTGTGATTGGGTGATGCAAAATGTGGGCCAGGCTCCTAGATCTTGAAAACCGTTCCCTGGAGTCTGTAAAATGGTTCTGAGCTAAATTTATATCCCTTGCATCTTCGGCGATGCCGAGGAGGGAAGGTCTTCCCTTAACCAGTTCCATGTAATTGTGCTTGCTGTTCATTCTCTTGTAAATATGTAAATTAATATATAAAGCTTCAGTTTACCTTCCCTCAAGTCAAGTGTTACCTGATCTCGTCTGTTATACTGTCTCGGACGGTGGGGCACCTTTTGTGGAGCCCGAAGTACGAACCTTAACTCCGCAGTTTGTTACTTGCCTTTCCTACCTAACACTGTCATTCAGAAGTCTGCCTGGCTGGGTATTACAGCGCAGTAGAAAACAGCAATACTTGCCTTTGTGCCAGTCTGCTATTCCGCTGCCGAGTCTAGAGTTTGTGAGTCGGTTTCGTAGCCACTACTCGAGTGGAATGTAATCGTCAAGACGGGCTACCCGTACAAGAAAAGACTACGCACTGTTATCGAAGCAAAACGCGAATGTCGCAAAATATGCGCGAAGAAACTAAGGGGTAACCGACGCTTCGTTCGAGCGTATATCGACCAACTATAAACAAACTGACATTCGACAAACAATTCTGCGACACAACAACCATTTTCGGCACATACCGAATTCATTAGCCGGCGTTGGCCAGTTGGCCAGCGACGAGCGGCTCTTTCCGGCCCAGAGGGGGTGCTCCCTCCCGCGAGACAGGGAACGACAGGAGCCGCGAGCGGTGGGGCACCCCGTTATTATCCCGCGGGGAGGCGACGCTATATCTCGATCCGAGAAGCGCTCGCCTCGCGGTATCACCGCCGCGGCCCTGGCCGGACTGCGATTATGCTACACACGATTCGATGAGTGAAGACGGAGGCGTCGTGATCGGCGCTTTTTTTGGGGCCGCGCCACTCTCTCCGCCGCCATCACGCGGCTATCGTTCTAATTCCTCCACTCCCCCTCCTCGTACCGTGAGCGCGCACGGTAGCGGCTCGCCTGCCTGCAGCGTGTAGTGCACGCACAGACACGAACATCAGTCTTCGTCGTGCCATGCCCTGCCCTGCCTGCCAGGCGTGTATACATTCCTCGTCGAAGGAAAACTTCGCCACACAGCGCCGTCCACGCTGCCCGCCGCGTGTGTGTGCGTGCGTGCATACATATGTATACATACAGACGCACTCACGAGACTAACATTGCCTCGTACAGTCGCCAGCGCAAACATGATCGGGCGCGCGCACAGACACGCACGTACGCGCGCCGCCTCTGGTCAAAGTTTTTCGCTCGAGGGGCAAAAACAAATAAAAGAGAGAAATAAACGCGTCCGTGACGAGAGCTGCCGCTCGGTGCGCGGCAGCGCGGTTTATATTTAGGATTGATAGGCCCGTCCAAACGCTTGACTCCGTGGCACGAAACGAGCCGCATTAACCGCGCACCGTCCGCTGTAAGTGCGCGCACTTGCACATTATACCCGACCGCAGGGTGCAAGGCGATATTTGCGCACCCGAGACGACCACCACTGCCGCCGCGAGCGCGGTGGACGACAGACGCCGGCGCGAGCAGAAGCCGCGAGCGCACTCGAGGCTTTGGGGAGACCCGATAAATTGGCGCGGCGTGAGTAAGCGCGCGAGCTCCCTTTCGTGCGCCGCGGGACGAATGCCGGCTGCACCGCCTTCTCTTTCGCAGCACTTGCACGCTCGCTTTCTCGCTCTAAATCTCGTTGCATCGCAGCAATTACGCGCAGTGAGTATATTTCTGTTTACCATTGGCAATAAATGGGGGGGGGGGGGGGGGGGAGGGGGGGAGGAAGATGGGGATCGTTCGCAGCTACAACGGGCGTCACGCGCAACGCGTAGCTGTGGTCGCAAACATTTCGAGCTGCTCGGTAAGTCACGTCCAAATGCTGCGTACTGGAAAGCAAGCCGACAACAAGAAACGCAACAGTGTCTTCGAATGCCAGTGAAGCATGGCTTCGCGCATATATCGTTTTCTTTTTTCTGACCTTTTTTGCCTAACCTACTATGTAACAACTCTGACAGAAGAGAAAACTGCTAAAGTTCTGGCCGGGGCAGTGCGCAGGCGTCTCAGCACGTTACGGAGTCTCAAAAAATCTGCTGCGAATACCAAAGTGCGAACAACAAAGGAATTAACTTCATGATTCTTTGCGAAAGGCATACCCGATACACAGTTTGTAAAGCAAGCGCCCAGTTATGTCTTATGATTTTCTCTAGCTCGCTCTGTGTAGCCACCCCTGCAATGTCTCAAACATGAAACGGCAGTATTTGTAAATTAATAAAGCAGTGAACTGTAGTCTTAAAGCTTAATATGGTGTCCTTATGTTGCATCCTCGGCCGCCGACGTTGGCAACACTTATCAGGAAACCTTCAATCTGACGATCGAGATCGCTTGTGTGCGTGAACACCACACAGACTGGGCCCTCTATGCGTGCCACCGTCCAACGTGCTCAGCGCCATATGCATTGGGAGAGAGACACACTGAAGGGAAGGACGACCGGGTCGGAAGAACTGAGCTTCCTTGGCTACCCCGGGGTGGTGGAAGCGGAACGGCTTTTCTTGCTTTTCTTTGCGGACTCCCTCTCCCGCTTAATGAGTGCTCGAAAGTGGGGGCGAGATACCGCCGCCGCGAGAACGGTATGAAAATGAGACCAGTTTTCTCCGTTCTCCTTCGTTTGGTGAGACAGATAGGGCGCCAGGCGGAAGCCAGGAAAAGATACGAGCTACGCTTCCGCAACTGCCTGATCACGGAAGGACCCGATCCGCCTCCGGGCCTTCCTACACTCAACTGCGGAGGGACATCTCGGGGGCATTTGAAGGCTTCTGGTTTGTCACTGTCGTGTATTTGCTGCTCGACGTGAGGACGTGGGGGGGGGGGGGGGGGGGGGGGGGCTGAAACAAGGTGGAGCGATTGTCGAAAAGGCTATAGAGGCTGGTGTTGAACAGGTGAAGCCATGATGGGAGAGAGCGCCAACACGAATGCTCCTCCAAACAAAAATTGTGGAGGTAATATAGTTTGCAGTAGCAGTACTAACGATGACGGCGATGACTGAGTAGAAGGCGAATCCTTCGATTTATACCGGGTGTCCCAGCTGCAGGAAACCAAAGTTTTACAAAAGACCGAATCTGCTAGCCGAGTGAAACCAACTAAGTGATCTTGAGAGTCACGTCGCTTAGTCTGCGGTATTTAGTTCTCCACGGATAGTTTTCTGCTAAAGACTAATTAGCTAACTTTTGGATTCAGGAATAAAGTGCCAATTCAGAATTCGTGAATCGCTTTGAAAAACAGCTGGATGAAATATTTGCGCCAAGGTATACCTTTTGCGCAGCTTTATATACCGGCTTCAAAAGAAAGCCAGCGAAGTAAAAAAAAAAGCTACCACGTGACAGCTGCTGGCCCATATCTCTAGCCTAGTGCGCACACAAAGCCCCGTTGGGGAAGACGCTCCGCAGAAAAGCGGATTTTGTTCTCTATAAGAGGAGTCTTGAGACAGCGATGAAGTAGCATCGGTCTCACGTGGTAGCTTTTGTATTCCGCAGACCTTAATCTGTTAAAGACGGTAAGAAAAGATGAGTAAATGGTACCATGCATGGTACCATTAGCCAGCTGCTTCTTAAGACGATCTGCAACTTCTACAATAACACTTTATTCCTGGCACCAGTATTTCGAAAGTCAGCTGATTAGTCCGTATATTAATTAATTTAAGTTTCCATGACGAAAAAAAAAAACTGCTGCCTAGGCCATCCGACCCTCAACAACACACAATTGCTTTCACTCGCCTAGAACAGTTTTTAAAATTCTTGGCTTCTCTTAACTGGAACGCTCGGCACATTTCATTGACCATATGACGCGCCTACGATGCGATACAAACACATGGTACTAACGTCACTATTCAAATTGGGATGTTGAAACGTTGCAGAGAGGCCCCGGTAAGCCATGGGTGGTGTATTCCATCTACCAGAGGGCCCACAGCGACTCCTCTGGGGAAGCTTTCCGCCACAGCTTCGTGCATCACGAAAAGCGCGCTGACGCCACGACTGCGGTCGTGCTAAAGCTGCGCTAACTGGTTTAGCGGTATAGCGAAAAGCGCGGCCTCCAGCCACACGCGAGCGGTTGTGCGGTAGTGCAATGAGGCATCGTTACTATCACCATTTACTAAACGCGCCCGTGTGCTGTGCGATGTCAGTGCACGTTAAAGATCCCCAGGTGGTCGAAATTATTCCGGAGCCCTCCACTACGGCACCTCTCTCTTCCTTTTATCTTTCACTCCCTTCCTTATCCCTTCTCTTACGGCGCGGTCCAGGTGTCCAACGATATATGAGACAGATACTGCGCCATTTCCTTTCCCCAAAAACAAATTATTATTATTAACTATCAACGTAAATCGGTCGAAAAGCGAAACTGCTCTGGCGCGCATATAGCTACATCTCTGCGAGGCATGATTTGTACGGAAGACGTATCCCGGAGTCTCAGGGAAACTGGTCATGCGTAACGTATTGTATAGCGGATACCGCGAGGTATTCGTGCACTGCAAAGCGCACTGCGAAGCGCGAAGGTGCGAATCTTGCTATGCGCGGCATGAAATAGCCGTGACTTTATGACATCGTAGTTTGGGCAGCAGAGCGTGCTACACCACGACGCGTTGAAAAGCGAATAACGAAGCGCGTTATTTTCCGGTGCCATCAGTGCAACTTGGAGTTGGAAGAAGAGGACGAGGATTTGTGTGAAAACACAGAGATGCTTAACTATATACCTCAAATGACACGCTGCGTCGGTGGCTGGCCTGCAACTTGAACGGTTAATCTTCGTGGGTCGTGGGTGGTGTTATTATGCGATTGCTTCGTCCATGAGTGGAAAACTACAAAAAAAATTACGGCGCTCAGTCGTTCTCAAACGAATAGCCCCTTCTATTTTACGTTTTCCATTTTACTTGATCATCGGACTGAATTGCGTCATCCTGTTCGCGGAAGCGGGCCTTCGAGCTTGGATTTCGTTCCACCGGTGATGAATTCTCAACCGTAAGTATTAAAGGCGTCATATGAGTCGGACAGGTCATTTTTGTTGAACGGACATGAAAGTACCGACCCGAAATAGAATTTTTATTTCGCGGAAGGTGGTCAGCCATTGCGCTTTTGCTGCCACCGTGTCCACCAGCGTTTTTTGATGGTAAACTTGCATCCGCTTCCTTTTCCATACCACCGCTGCTGCCCAAACCAGCGCAACACTCGGCGAAAAAAAAAAAAAGCTTTTCATATTCACTTTCATTACCCCTCTCCCCTGCCTACTTCTTCCTTTCGACTACACGCAACGAAGGTCGTTATAGTTATGCCGACCACTCGACTTTTTTTTTTTTCTTTTCCGGCGGTCATGTACGAACAGCTGCCTTTCCTTCCTATTATTTTATTCTTTTTTTTTCGCTCTTCACGCTCTCTGTGAAACTGCGGGCTACTTTGGCGGAAGCCACGGAGGCCAGTGACACCGGCGTCCACCGCGAACGACGCGGCCGAGACGAAAGAGGCGCTCCCCTCCCCTCCCGTCGCCGAGCGGCGATTGCACGCGGACCCACGCTCCCCGCGTCCGCGCCATCGCCCGCGTGAGAACGCGGGAAGCGTCCGTCACGTGCGCACGAGCGCGAAACCGTCGAAAAGAGCCCCTGCAGCTCCTCTCTTAGTCGCTTTTTTTTGTTGTTTTTCTGCAACTCGGATTGCGATTTGAGTTTTGTTTTTTGCTTGTTTCCGAGCGCTTTACTTTATACATGTATGTTTGAACCGTCTAGATCGGCGCAGCGTAGCTGATGATGTCAGCAAAACAAGGGAACTACGCGACCGCAAAGCATAGCCGGCATTGCCAGGCCGTCTCGACCACGGCAGAGTCTCCGCACCACAGTTCAGGACCATAACTGCCGGCTAGGCGTACGACACTCGGGGATCGCGATTTCACTTGAATGAGGTTTTTATCCTCACTGGTGCAAGCAGTAGCTCGATGGAACCGCAGAGCGTGGAGTGAGGAACAGCTTCGTTTTTGGGACCTTCGCGATGTGACCAGTGATCATCTGTGAAAAAAAAAGTCATAAAAGAAAAAGGAGGGAGAGGGGGATCTGGCTGATATGTACCGTAAACGCTGTTTAAGGAACAGGGAAGTCCCACGACTATCACAGCCACAGAAATTGCGAAAGAGAAATCTTGTTCCACCTACGCATGAGCCCCCAGTATATCTGTGCCACAGATGGGCCGCGGTTTTATAGATATTTTTAGCTGTGTAGACATAAAAAAAGTAAGAAAATCGCTTATATCCCGTCTCGACAAATGGCAATCTGAGTCACGAGAGACATGCCGGCTTGAGTGATACGTAAGACTGATGGGAACTGCCACACCATAACGCTGAAATGGACTCGGAACGGACAGCTGAAAATGTCGCACCATTTTCGCTGGGCATGTACCGACAGGCGTCAGTACGCGCAAAGAGCAAATGGAGCAGACGACAAAGGTATGCGCTTATATCGGGGAGCACTTTGGCCTATCGGAAATTGCGAGGCAAGTAAGTGCGAGAGAGAAAGCGGACATCGTGGGGAGACAAGCTGCACGGGAAGACGGGAGTGCGAGGAATAAACATGAAACATGGAATGTCGTAAGAGCTACCGGGTAAAGAAGGCAGGCGTGAAGAGGACACAGCTGGAGCCTAGAGGCAAACAAACACTCATGGGCAGCGTGAGGGGGACCTAGCAACAGGGAGGAAAAGTGGAGAACGAAAGAGGAGTAAGCAGACACGTACGATAATAGAAACGGAACAACTGAATAACAACAATAATAATTATTATAAAAACTAAACCGTGCACGCACCCCACCTCATGGGTGGGAGGAGCGCAAAGCTCCCTGCCAGAAAACAATCGATAACAACCAAGATCAGCCAGAAATGTATATAATAACAGGAAGTATCAGTTGGAGAGGAAAGGACGCGTATAGCCGAGGGACAGCGTAAAAAGAGGGCACAAACTCTGCGAAATAAAGAGGCACAGGCGCGGGTCGAGCACCGAAAAGGACGGCACCATGCACTTGGGTCCGGCCGCCGACCAGAGATGAAGTTTGGAGAGGGGATGTCGTGTCCAATGGCGGCGGCTAGAGGCATTCCTGGCCGACCGACCGACCGAAGCTGCTCCTCCCCGAGACCCGCTGACACGCTCACGGCTGCATCATCGGGGCTCTCTCCTCTCATTCCCGGGCCCCTCCGCGAGCACGCGCTTGCGTTATGTGTTTATACTTGGCTCACCGGGATACCTGTACCTTTAGCAGCCCCGCGATGCTCGCATACATCTTCGCGTCGGCGCGCGTTCGTGCGTAGCTTTTTATTATTATTGCTATTGCGAGTTGAGAGTCTTTTGTCTGTTCTAAACCTACGTGCTGTGGGAATGTCCGTACCCCGTAGAGTATCTGTTACGGGTCCAATTGGACTTATTTTTGGAAATGTGGCGGAGAGTTTGAAGGATGCTTCACTCCCGCCACCGGTTGGCCCGGTATTGCTCTGCCTCCGGGATCGGCCTTGTTTTTAGCGCGTCTTTACTATCCTGTCTTTCTATCCCCTCTTTCAACTCTCCTACTATCTGCACGTGGTAGCGATTGTGGCTCGGCTTGAGCCAGTGAGCAGGCCTGTGCACTTTCCTTTCCTTTCTTCCTGGCAACAACAACAACAGTCCTACGTACTGCATATCTGTTTCTTTATTATCATCGTTTTCAGGGCCGCAGTGGTGTGCACGAAACCAAACGTCGCCGCGGCTCCACGGGCACGAACAGCATCGCTCGCCAACCATGCACTTGGCTCGTATCTGCTCGTTTCCTCGTGGAAGGGATGCATCTTTCACGTTCTGCATTTGGACTTTCTCTAAAGCCTGCGCTAACGACAGCAAAATATATGTGCCTTGGTCTTGTGAATACTCAATCGCTAGTAGAGCGTTGTATTTTTTTTCTTAGTTTCCTCTTTCGCCGTTCCTTACGCGCATACATTTACTTTTCTGTGTCCATTTTTTTTCTTTTTGCCGATGAGAGAACAAGGAGGCAGTGTGGAGGCAGCACCTGTCATTTCCTGCTTCCAAATAACGCAGAAGATGCCAGGAAACGCAGTAGCACGTTGCCTCAGCTGCGCTCCTGTTTCCTAAACTACCCTCTGTATTCGAGCCTTTGTGAACGAAAGATTGCAAAATACTTTCCTTTCTTAATTTGTCATACGCGAGCGCACTTGTCTCGTAGACGCAAGTCACAGGATGGCAGCAGCGAGCTCACGCGGGCCTCCCAAAATCACAAGGCGTGGCCCGCTACCTCCGCCCCCCACCTCATCCCTCGCACCCTCGTACGACAGGCGCCTGCTCTGAGAAGAGCTTCTGGTCAGAGGAACAGCGCGCATGACCGCATAGGAGCGCGCATGCAGACGCCACCGGGGGGAGGCCCCCCAAGTGAGCGAATCTTGCAAGACGGCATGCCTGCGTCATAGCGCCTCGTCGCAGTTGTGTGCAGCGCAGCAAGAAGACGCGGAGCAGCCTAGCCAAGTAGCGAAGCGCACGCTCGCGAGCGATGTGCGAAGACGCTGGGGATGGCAGCGCTTCCGGCTGCCCTGTTGTGATCAGGTTTGAAAGAAGAAAAGCTATTACTGGCGTTAAAATGGAACAACGAAACACGCGCTCGACCAAACGGGCCAGGGAGTCGTAGTAGAAGGCGGTGAGTGGATTCCAAACGCATAACGCTGTTCAAAAACGCGTACCTTGCAATTGAAAAAAAAAAAAAAAACGCTTTAAACACTTGTTTCAAGGAGGTTATTCCTATGCCCGCTCGCACGTATCAGAACATCCGTTTCTTGCTTCCTTTGTAGTTTCTTTTTCACTTTTTTTTTGTAATTGGGAAACACAGTGAGTGATGGGAATTGTAAGCAGTTCCTCAAAGTACGCGCGGCGTGTGTTGCAGGGACAAAAAAGAAAACAGCGCCGGTCAAGTGTTTCAGCCCTTTATTGTCATCTGTGCTCGATTTCTCAACAATCATACAAGTTACATCTCCACAAACCAGGAGCATTGCTTTGAATGCACAGTCTTAAGCACGCAAGCCGCACTTTAAAAAGTACCGTCCAAGCACTCTCTTGCTGCTCTCAATATTGCACTTGCAATTAAATCTGCGAAGGAAGTCTATAGATTTTAAGCATATTGGTCTGCCAGGAAGAATAAATGAGCCACGACAGAAGGCACGAACTGATGTTCTTGACTTGAGATTTGAGATTGCTTGTGCGCGCACGAAAAATAGGAGACAAAGAGTACAGTAGCAGGCGACGAAATCGCACATAGTGGCGTTTGCATTGTTGCTGTCCGCGTAAAAAAGACTTCTACAACAATATAAGATGCGATCACCGCAACTCTGCTTTCACATTAGGTAGCTATTTCGAGCAAGCACCCTGCCAAGACTATATGGTACCTATACTGGCAAAAAGCTTGTTGAACAAGAATTGCTCACGCTGCAGAAATACTGTCCCTCGTACAGAGGGCAAAGCGTTTGCCTATAGAACACGTTCTGGGCGGGTTTTGGGCTGAACACGCGATATTTAGCGATAACACTTGGTTTAAAAATGATCTGTAAGCATGTGCAGTTAAACTCATAGGATTTAATCGGCATTTTTTGCCTTTCTGGTCCCTGCGGAAAACACAGTTCGGTCGTTCTAGACAAGTGTTTTGCCCTCTGTACTACCTGAAGCAAGCAACGCCATACCCCCCCCTCCCCCCCTCCCCTGCCTTTATTTTCATTTTCAATACCAAATGGGGCCCGGGCTTACACCTTGCTCTTCGACTTGCTAGGTCAGGACACGTACGTGCATCGTGTGCTCATACCTGCCCGTCCAGCACAAGCTTCTTCTATAGGACAGAAAGAAAAAGGGACCAAAGTTTGCTGCCAAACAGAGTGCACATGCACGATTCGGCGCTGCACGGCGAATCGTGCACAGCCGCTAGGCGGCCCATCACACGAAATGCGACTGTGGTGCACGGAACTCGGCCAGCGCACACTGTAGTAACCGCCGGCGCCACGAACAGGCGAAGCAGACAACGCAAACGGAATTTCCCGCTCGGCGGCGCTCTCTGGACGGTGTCAGTGGTGCCCTTCCTTCGAGGGAGCAGCAAGAAGAGGCAATCTGGACGGCCCGGGTCGAGGACCCGTTGACGGGCCGCGATGACGGCTACGCACGGGTCCACGAGTGCGCCCTCCTCGCCCGCGCAGCGCGAATGAAGAGTGCCTTGTCACTGACGGGCCCCCCTGGAGAGGGCGCCAGAGGACGAACGAGGTATTTTCCGCGGCGCTGCCGGCCGCGCACGAGCAGAGCCACGCATACTGTAAATGCATGCATGGCTCTGCATACGAGAAGGGCCCATCGGTGCTGCTTACCGCATGTAGACGCCGCCTGAGGAAATTCGGAGCTCTGGGCGCTTCGGAACCAAGCGGTTAGGTTCACCACATTGCACGCTTCCGTCGGAGCTTGCTAACATTAAGCGCGCCAGGGAGGTAAAAGCTGGTTCAGGTACAGCGACGCACCAGGTTAACATGCACAAGTGTGCTAGTGTTTTTCACGCACCGTCTGAGCCCGAGCTCAGGTGGTGTGTACAAAATAATGGACATCACTGCCTAGCTTCCGTAGTCCAAGGGCTGACCGAGTGTGCCGAATGGAGTGTAAACACAAACGCGACTACCGTCCCTTCGTTCAAGCGAAGTGCTCTAGTGAATCGGTCGCAGGTGCGCTGGTATGGCTTACCAATGTGCAAGAGCAACACAAGGTTTCATTAAAACTCCATGGGTATACGATTACAAACCCCCGGAGGCGTTATATCCAAGTGCTTTCCTAGGACATGGCCAACTGGCATCTACGTTAAGGTATCTCAACCCCCTTACTGTCTTCTTTCTTCTGGGCAAAGAGGGTTTGCTAATCAGGCCCTTAGGCGCGATAAGTCCTAAATAGTCTATTATTTGGGACAATGTGGCAATTTGACACGTGCGTAACCGTCCTTCATAAAAGGAAAGGGTCGTTTGATCTTTAAACTTGGAAACATTTCGTCAAGCGCTATTTTACGCTCTGAAAAGCGAGTCCCGTCGGCGCAGCCCTCGTCCAGCATTCCGCAGACCCCGTTGAGAAGGCACGATGGACAGTGAATAACTTGAGGGACCAGCGTAAGCTGGCCAGCTACATTGTCCATACACGTAGGCTCAGCGCATCAACGTGGATTACCAACGGGGAAGACCAGATTATATTTCGAAACAAAGCGTACCGCGTGCGGCCGTTGCATGATCCCCAGTTCGACTACAGATCGATCTGCTGACGTCGTGCTTACTGGTTACGTGTGCGTCGCGACCTACAAGCGGGTCGGCGAGGTGCACGCGAGGGTGTGCGGATGAGGCGGCTCTCGTGACGCCGTAGCCCACACAATGCGCCTTGGCAGACACGAGACGGATGTCCCGGATACGCGGATGCTGCCTCTTCTGCCTACTGCTCTCGCGATTACCGTGTTAGCTCGACTATAAGGCTCCCAAGGCGAGGGCTACGCTCTCGGCTACCTGAGAAAAAGGGGTCGTAGTGTGGGGCTCAAACGCTTTCTTGCCTGGACGCCCACTATATACGTTTTGCTGATTTATTTATAAGCAGAATGCGGCTCTCCGGTGCAAAACTTTAAAGTACCACAGATTCCTATGCCTTGCAAATGTAATGAACATTCGAGTAATCTATATAGCAAGACAAGGTTTCATTCTAACTGATGCAGGACCAGGGCACCATTCTGAGATGCTTGCTGCAACAAGAAAAAAAAAATAAGTGCATACATATACCTGAAGGGGGCTAAGTCGAGGCAGTCGAGACACGATAATGTTTTTGTCGCTTCCTTGGGACGAAGGCACGGTTTACAGCGAGAAACACGCTCGTCGGTGCTATGACGCAAAATGCATGCTGTGTACATCGGACAAGGTCAGCGTATGCCCTCTGTGCTTGTTCCACACAGAGGTAACCTCCTCTGCCTCGACGACCACCTTGCACATGCCACTGGTACCGCGATGCCGAAATTCGCCTGATTAACCCACATCTGTAGACAGCGCAGACGGACGGCGAAGTACCGTGCAATCAACAGAGGACATCTCGAATCTGAGCTACTTTCAAATGGCTGGGTTGGAAGCCGGAACATTACGAATAACGCGGTGGCAGCAGGTCGCATCGATGACGAAGAAGCCTCTGCGCGCTTCGACCACGAGCACTTGGCCCTGCAGTCGAGAAAACTCGGCAACCCGGGCCAGCGGCTTCTCTTCCTGTTGCGCCCGCACGCGTGCTGCCGCTCTTGTACAGGGCGACGAGTACGTGCGCCGCTGGGACACGTTCGTGACGCCGCGCGCGTCTCCGTACGAGCACGTACGGAACGATTCCTCGTTCGTGGCCGTCTGTCGCGGCTGGTTTGCGTCGTGGCGCGGTGAGGCTGCCTGCCTCCGCAGGGTACCGGCTGCGCACTGGGCGCGCGGTTATAAGCGATTACCACGGAAGGAGCTTGTCGCTGTCTGCGTTGGCTTCTCGCTCGATGAGGGAGCGGGGCCTGCCTTCAGCTGCTGCTGCTGCTAAGTCGGCCGACGCTCTCGGCAGGCACGCTCTGGACGGAGCGTGCTTCCTCTGCAGCGCACTAAACTCTGCAGGAGCGAGGCCGTCTTCCACGTGGAACTGCGCAGAAGAGCCGCACTCCTTTTTAATGTTCATTCTTCCTCGGCTCGTTTGTTTTCCATTCCTGGGATCACTAGATACGCTGCCCGCTGACCCTCGCTGGAAGGCCGGACGGACAGTGATCGACAGGCGTCTATAGGAGCAACCGGAGGCTACGCGCGCGCCACGTCATGAGCTCATTATCTCTCGTTGTCTGGCGAAGGCCCGCGAAAGGGCAAGCTTTCGCGTTAATACGCGTCGCCGGTGCAAATGCGCGCATTACCCGCCAGAAACGCCGGCCGCCGCAGTGGAATCAACGCGCTGTCACGTAGGCCCCGCGAGCTATCCGCAGCGCGGCCCTCGTGCGACACGCGGCCGAGACTCCGCGCGTTCCACATGCGCGCCGCGTCGACGGCGCCGCCGGCGATGTGCCCTTGTACTTGGCCCGCGAAGGTCGGCTCCTCCTGACGGCAGCCCGCCGTGCCCCAGCGCAGCAGCCGGCCGGCCGCTCTTTCTTGGCCGCAGCCGAGATTGCTTTTATTTTGCAGCGCCCCGCGGGCGTCCGTCCTGCGGCGGCGTTGTTCGCGTTGCGCTTTTCTTTGTGCGCGCGGGTCCGTTTGGAAGCGGCGGCAGAACTGGTTGCCGCGTGCTGAAACTTGTCGTATGCCGGCCGCCCGCCGCAGCCGGTGAGCCCATTTATTACTGGCGAGCCATTTCTAGGCACCGACGCGGACTGACCGACGACACGTAAGTACAGTTTGGGACGAGCGGGCCACGGGGGCTGAACGGTGCGGCCCGGAAGCTCGGGCGTTCTATGAGAGCCCGAACACAAGTGCGCAACCGAGAGTCGGCATTAGTAGCAGTAGCTTGCAAAATGTGCGTGCAACCGGAGTCCCAACGAGGACACGCGTTTAGACACTGCCAGGTGCGTCTGTTACACTGACGCACTTTATGCTACGCACATATATTTGCTTCAGTGCACTTGGCACAAGTATCGAAGTATTTTGCCACATGAGGAGTATTACGTCTTGAACTTGACCACCAATAGAGACGACACAAAGAAAAGATCCCAAGTATGGTCCTCGATATAAAACACAGTTTCTGCCCTCATAGAAGCGAGGACACTTTAGTGAATAAAAAATGTGTTTGAGAACTTCGGAGTACATATTATCAACATGGGAAAGCCGCTATACTGTCACGCTGTGCACGTCATAAACGGTTTATTCCTGATGAGATTAAAAAAAAGGTATCCGGAAACCAGTAGTTAATATGAAGCGAATCTAAAGTAGTCATTGTGGCTAGCGGACAACGCTAAGAGCTGGAGCCTGCAAAGGTTTCTTCAAGAGAATAGGCTCCACGACCTACTCTAGCTTTTCGACAGCCTTTTCTTATGCCACATGGCAAGTCTTCGAATTAAAAAAAAAAACAGAACAATTTTACCAATAACTGTTTGAAACAAGGGGCTTCAAACCTCTTGTTCAAATCTGCATGTGCTCGTTGTACATGCAGATTAGCCCAACCCTGTCTTCAACAGAAGAGGAAGAGAAAAAAAAAAACTTTGCACTATATACATTTCGATTTTAGTCTCGTAGCCCCGAAAATGCGTGTGTGCAATTGTGTCGGTGACACAATTTAATTTACCGAATTTAATTTACCGGTTTGACGTAGAAAAGACAGACGCAGAGAAAAAAGCAAAAACTATATACTGCTAGATTCAAACCCGAGTCATGGAATTCAGGTGACGCAGTGTCGGTAATACAGCCACGCGCATTTTTTTTTTCTTCCTCAATTAAGATACGCCCAAGTGGCTTCCCTTCTGTGCCATGCTATACGAGACTGGTTAAGCATCACTGGCGTTCCAAACCTCTTGAAGGGACGAGGAAAACTCCTCCGGCCCCACCCCTCCGAAACCTTGGACTTAATTCCATGGATGCTATCAAGAGCCCCTCTACATGACCTCAGTACTTTCGACAAAGGCTGTGCCTGTGCAGCAGCTGCACCTGCACCTCTACAGCGCACATCGACATGTCGCATCCCCGGTCGCTGCTTTTTTTTTTTCAACTTAAGATGTTTATACTGGCCCTGTGGCCACTAAAACAAAGTGGCCGCGTATGCGCGTCGGCGACTGCGACAATGGCATGACCAGTTGAACGCCTGCCATATCATGCGCGGTTGGCACGGTACATTCTGATGCACAGAGCAGACAAAAACAAAAAAAGAAATAAGGCTGGCATTCTGTCAGGTAGGGAGGAGACTGCGGTGACATTTTGGCTCGGGTCTGTGGGCCACTATGCGAGGGGCCGGCAGCAGAGGGAAGTGGGGGCGTGAAAACCAATACGGTGAACGGAAAACGCAACAGTCTCGGCAGTGTAAACTAAATGAACATTAGCTGTATTCTACGTGGACAAGAACGAAGTTACGATGGAGCACTATAGCGTAGACGCACAGCATTGTGACAAGTTCCGCGGCCACTTCTGGATCGATGGTGATTGTCCTAATCTCCTATGCCTTTCATGCTGATTGCTTTGCCTGCCCTTTCCTGCTGAAGGTTCAAATGTGTATAAATGCGTGGCCTATCAGGAAAATAAATAGTTGGAAGTCAGCGCTCTTTTCACTCTGTCTGTCGTCGTCCCTTCTTGTGGTTCGCGCTGCAACACATGTTAGATATGAACCAACTAGCCTGCCAAGCAACCATTCTCACAAGGCTGCAACAGTCGCCGGGCAGCGAAACTTCAGTGGATACCATTTGCGCCCTATAGGGCACCCCTTTGGCGAGAACAGCCAGGTGTGAAAAAGAAAAAAGGAAGTGTTTACTGAGTGCTGTTACTGTGCTGAACGAAGCTTCGTCCTCGTCGCACAAGTGCTGGTAAATCCGTGCAGTCAGAGCGTGCGTGCCAACAGAATATTTGCGAAGCTTCCTTGAGCGACGCTAAGGTCTAAAATTTTAGCGCCACAACGAGGCGTTCTGCAATGGCTTCACGGAGCAAACTGTGGGTGTAAACAGCGTACAAAAGCTCTTCGAGTTAAGAAGACTCGTTGAAGGTACGGTGAGGCAAAGCAGGTAGAGTAAGTGGTGCCTGCTTTAGCAACGGTTGGTTTTTATTTACTCAGAGTGACAGTAAGTGTCACCGCGCGCCTCGAAATATACTTCGCGTCTTTCCAGTCGGACCTAGAACGGCACGGTCAAACAATGACCCTGCATTGACCGAGCGCCTTCAAGGTTATAGCCTGAAGAGTGCGTGCGCCCATGCGGTAAGTATACACACTCTTGCAGCGAAAATTGCTCCGCCACTGAAATGCGAGCAAAGATAAAGTGGCCATCCAGTGGAAAATAGTACAATTAAACGAATTAACCGCTCATTACAGCCATTACACAGAACCTCTAGAACAAGGCACATAAGGTTAAGTGGTTCTATAAGTCTAAGGGGCGCCAAACCTGCATAGTGGGAGACGTGCGTTGTCCTGTAGCCGAGGGTGGCTTATGAACTTTCACACGTGCTTCATTCTCACTGTAGGTGCGGTGCGTTCACGCCATAAATACTAAAAACTGGACGCGTTGTGGACTTGGGTCGCTTTTGGAACCGCGGCGCCTTAATTGACCGCACAGACCTTGCCATGATCCCATCTCCTTCTTTAGCCGCGTAGGAGTGACCTGGTATCCTCAAAGGCCACCTGCAATTAACCTTCCCACTATTTATAACGGGAAGGCGCCTACCGAGTGCAGAGGGTCAACAAGCTCCGAAAGCTGTGGGTAAACGTAGGCGGAGCAGGAGACTTTGTAGAATGCGCCCACAGCTGCCAGGACGATGAACTGTAGTTTCGTGTCTCCGTGCAGAACAATACGTCCATGCGGCATTGGGGCAATTACTGAAGCGCCTGACCTCACTGAACAGATCTGCGAATTCGGAAGCTGGCTCGCCACGTTGTCTACCAAATTTCGGATAACTCGCCGTACAATTCTCAACGAAAAGGGAAAATTGCGTGAATCTTTTAGCATAAGCGAACGCCATAGGCGCATAAGTTTTCATCTTTTTTTACTCTAATGTTTAAAAAAAAAGCAAATGCCGCGTTCCCCACAAGCCGGCATTCCGATAAAGCTCGTGCCCCCACGAGGTTTAACAGTGCAATGTTCTGAGATGTTGCTGGTACTGTTCTGATCTGACGGCCCAGTTGTGCGCGTTTCAGCAACACCTGCTGCACCACTGCAACGCCATCAACCTCGGGGTAGGCTATTGTCAGACCGCCTGAAGATCACCTCCTGAAACACCATCGTGAGGCTCTGGTGTTCTTACAGGCGTTGTGGGAGCTTTTGCTGTTTGTGCTTTTACGGCTGCGGAGCAGTTGCCTCCAGGTACCAGTTGCGCGGGGCAGATGACCAGTTGGAATGCACGGGCGAATAATCGCTCGTCGGAGCAGGTGAACGGTAGTGCATTTAACTGCACTATTCTTCCCACCGGGCCCGGGCAGCGATATCGCGCCGACAACAAGAGCCTCTGGACCACGCCTCGCTCGCTCTCGAGTGCATCGTTCGCACGGCACCGTCTCATACTCGCGTGGACAACCGCCACCGCTGCGTTTATAACTGCGTGACCGCGTCCCCGTTACCAAGTTTCCGCGCGGTGCTGTGTCCAGCGCAGCGCCACTCATTACGTGTACACCAGGTGCTATTAATTGCTGGCGAAGCCAGGCTGCGAGCTTGACTGGAGCGCGTCCGCGCTTACTTGGAAAACAAGGGAAGATTGGACCTCTCCTTTGAACATAGAAAGAAGAGGCTTCGCCCTCCGCATAGCCTCTCCCGCTGCCAGCCTGCTTTGTTTCGCGTCGAAGGGGTATTGTTATCGGCACCGAGTACCGCGAGCCTGCAGAGGTGGCGACGAATTTGGAAAGTCTTCTTCGCCAGCTTTCTGCGCAGGCACCGTTGCTACTGAGCTGCGCCTCCCCCCGCCGCTTTCATTCATGGCGCGCACGCCGACGCGGACTCGGCTGGGAACTCTCACCGCGAACAGGGTTGGACATACCCCGCACGGGCGCGCGGTTCGCGTTCAACGAACCGTGCCCAGTCATCGCCGCGCGTCCTTCCAGCGGAGCGCGGACCATAAGTACCCCGCAAGTGCGGCCCCTCTTTCCGCCAGCGAGGGTTTTCTATTGCCGCACTCGCCGGGACAATCTGGAAGCCTTGCACTTCTACATTGTGCGCTTGTTGCCCGCGTCTATGGTTTGCAGGCTGTGCGCTATGGAGCCGAGGAGACAAGCAGCGCGCGTGTACAGCTTCGGAGTCTGAACCCGCACAGCGGCCGAGAGATGAATGAACCTTTGAAGAAGCTTGGCTGTTTACAGGTGCCTTTCTTGTACGCGGCAGAAAAGCGCGACGTGTGTCTGGGATCAACCGCATTCACAGAAGACCCTGAGTGCCTTCGAAAACGGCTGTGCACAGGAGCGGACAGGAGGTCAAACGGAGCACGCTTCGCTGTTCTAACTGCATTCACGTCCATTCTGGCGGGAACCGGGACTCGGATATATCCGTGCGCGGCAGTATCAGCGGTGTCGCGCATCGCGCATGCGCAGACCATACTTTTTAAACTCCAGGTTAGGCAGCACGCCAGTAGAGTTAGAACGCCAACGGCGCGCTCGGTTTACTCTCTGTTCTCGCGAGTGCAAAACAGGGGCAAAGATGAGGTAGAGGGGAACCGTGAGGGTCCCACGTTCAAAACAATTTTCAGGCTCGTCCCAGTTTTTCGTCCATTTTCTCATCTCCAGACGCTCATTTAACGAATTCACAGTCACGTGAGCCAGCTGCAAAACAGCCGAGAAGAGCCTTAAACATTGTCTTGAAGATGAGAGGGCCACGGAGTCTGGCCTGCGGGAGATTCGACGGCCATCACCACGGTTTCTGAAACGCGATGTCACGCCATCGCCCTGTGGACGAGGCAATGTGTGGGGTCTCACCGTCACGGTGATTGCTTGGACGGCATGTCTTGACTCGCTCAATGGGTGTCGGTTACGCGAGCAAGAGAATTAATGATCAAGAGAGTTAAATAGAATAAGGACAGAGCACAATTTTAGCAACTCACGGATTCGTATGCAGTAACTTTACAAAGGCAGTCAGTGCTCCGTTAACCAACGCGTGCGTCGCTTCGAATGTCAACAATGACGAACATCACGCCATCGAATACGCGTGTGTCATGTTATTTCTTACTTTTGCCTTCAGACACGGCGAAAGACGCTTTGCAACGAAAAAAAAAAAGTTCTTTTTTCTTTGTAAACCATGCTCTCGATAATCAAAAAGTACGTGCGAGGACAAATGAAGTAGAAGGGTGTGCTCTTTTACCGATGTTCAGCCCTCCATGCTGAAGTATTGAAAGCACTGGCATTTTACTAACAGTACATATATAGTCACAGATGGCGCATAGTCCCATATGACAAGCTTATATTTGGCCTGCAGCCACCACTGTAGCCACCACTGAGAACTTGTTCGCGACTTACTTCGGCTGAATGTCGTCAAAGCAGCACAATTCGACTAACGTCGACATTGCTGCAGCGACTGTGGCGTTCTATTCCTGAGCTTGAGGCCTCAGTTTCGAGCCCAGTCGCAGCGATAATATTTTGATAGAGGCGAAAAGCAAAAACTTTCGTACACTGATACATCACAACACGCCGAGAACCCCAGTTCGTCGCAATTAACCCAGAGCCCTCCACTACGGCGTGCCGATCTCCCAATTTTGGCATGTAAAATCCATTAATCATAACAAAAGTGAGCTTCTATGGACAGGTGAAAGCATCTGTCTTGTGCGTGGGCGCAGCTTAATGCAGACGTTCGGATTTCACCGCCAGGAAGCAGGTTCGTTGCCAGCACGGCCGCGACGACAGTTCCGACGCCTCACATCGCGCCTGAACCCGATCTGCCGCATAGTAGGCGCGGATAAAAGCCAGTTTCCCGAGTATAAGTGCGCTCCTGCACCCGTCCCGTTCGCGCCGCGGGCTGGGGCAAGGAATCAAACCGGTACTCGCGATGCGCTGTACCTTTAGGTTGAGCTGACGAGAGACTGCTACATGAGCGCTAGCCTGCTCTTCTGTCGCAGTCGCGTGTCCCTGTTCTGTGGTGTGGAGGCTCTAGCCGGTAACAACAGCACGTCCCCCGCCTTCTACTATTCTTCTCTTGTTTTTCTTCTTTCTTTCTTTTTTTTGCCGAACCCTACTTCGATATTACGAGTGCACGACACGACTATCATTTGTTCGTAAGTCCACAGGTGAAACGCCTTCGTAAAATAAAAAAAAATAGACATACATAAGGAAGCCTTTTGTGCGCAAGAATCCTCGAAAGCAAAAATAAGTACGACGCTGGGGATCATGCATGTAGTGGTAGAGAAAAGCTCGCCCTGGTAGCGGGAAATTTCATCATCTTAGGCACTATGAGAAATTCGCCGTTACCGGCGTATCGCCTTTAGGCCAACAATAAAGACACCACCTCATGTACCAACATGGCCCTCATAAATACTTATACGCCAGAGGTATTTTAGCGACGCTGGAAGAAGCGGCCTTTATGCAAGCACAGCTTGAGCTTCCCTCACGAAAAGGAACTATCAGTTCTCTCAAGAGAGAGAAAAAGGCAGCGATACGCGCTTTTGTAAAAATACTTTCTTAAGAGGAGCAGGTGAAAGGGAGTGCAGCTCGTATTTCCTGATCGAGCACTAGACCGGCTCAGTGCGGCCGCACTCAGCTCCTGGCGCTCCAATGCAAATGACTATATTGAGGAAATGGTTGGCGCGAATTCTGTCTGGGCGCGACAGGCCTCCGTGTGACTTACTGGGATAAATTTTTAGTGATGCCACCTTTTCAGTAGAGCGCCACTCCTTGTTGTATATTATCCGGCATGATTAAGAAATAATAGACAACAGTGCAAATCTACAGAAATTTCACTGGAGCCAGGTGGAGTTAACGTCGGTTTTCGACAAGGAGAGCAGACGAACGTCAGCCAAGGACGCCATTCAAGTTCGTGCCGCCGGGGAGCACTGTGAGACAATAACCCGGACGGAGCATGGCATACGATATGCATTATACACATCACTCTAGCGGGACATACTCGGCTGCATTTTCCAAAGAGCGTCACACAATTAAATCGCTGGACCACACTTGGATGGCCTGTGCATCCAGCACAACTAGGCCCGAAAATAAAGTGATATGGAAGTTAGCGGGATCTCCCTACCGGCAGAAAATGAAAAGTAAAAATAGAAACGGCAAATGAGACAAAAACACCCGGACAAGAAATGTGTACTTCGGTCATCCCGAAATTGACTGGCCTGCAACCCGCGACCACTGCAGGCAGGCAGGCAGGCCGGTGCGCTTTACCATGCCTACCCTTGTATCAAGCGGCCAAGACACTTTCGTACACAAGAAGGCTTTGTGATCCACGCATGGAAATTTAAAACAAGACTCTCATCACTCCGTCTTTGCGTCTCGGAGGAAAACTGAACCAACGCGCAAAAAATGCCTCGCGGGGCTACACAGGGGGCACAAAGCAGAGAGCTTCGATCGCCGTTGGGGCCACAGGTTTCAACGGCGGTCGAGACTCTCGCGTAGAGCACTGAGGTTCGGAAGGCGCGATGCTGCAGCGCAGAGGAAGACAGAAGGGAGCGGCGACCCCGTGGGCGACTCACCGAGTTTCTGGATCTCGTATCCGACCGGCGGGCGCAGCACCCGGCGGGACCAGGCGGAGCGCACCACTTCGAGCGTGTACTCGTTGCCGGAGACGAAGATGGTCGATGGGATCAGGTAGCCGCGGTATTCCAGGCAGGCGACGCTTTGCACCAGGCACTGGTTCCAGAAGCATTGCGCGTTTTCGTGCACGAAGCCGCGAAACAGCGACCAGCCGGGCGGGCCCGCCCTGTCCTGGGTCGCGTCATCCTGGTCGTCGTCGCTGCCCACCCGGCGACACACCACCACCAGGCAGTTGCCCAGCAGCAGGCAGCGGCGCCTGTCCTCCGGTCGCGGTGCCATCGCAGCACCGATCACATGGCACGTCAACGCACCAACGAGCACCGTCGCCGCTGCGTCTGCTGGCTGCCGCGCGCGCACCGCCGCCCAACAATATCCTCACGCACGCTCGCTGGATGCTCCCGCCGCAACCACACGCCGACCGGCCCAACGCGCTTCTGCTGCCGCCTCCTGCCCTGCACTCCGCTGAGGACAGGTTGCTCCTCGCTCGCCCAGAGGGAAGGGCGCGCGGACGAGGGGCGCGAGGAGGACGCCGCGGGCCTGCTTCCCTTGGCGCCGCACGAGGCAGCTGGCGACGCGCAGCGGCCGAGGGGCACAACGGGCAGGTCTTCTACGAGCGCCCAGGTGCGAGAGCGCTGGCCGCCGGGCAGGTACCGCCCGTCTGCTCCTCACGCCGGCAAAACGGACGTGTCCCCAACAGGTGACCCAGTGACGACCACAAGACCAGTGCATTACCAGTGCACTATCTTTACTAGCACAGAGGACGCACTGATTGTACGCGCGCTAGCAAGCCGCCTGAAGGGGTACCGATAAAGCCACCACAGCTTACCTTGTTCCACCGCTCACACAAGCAACCTGATGCATATGGCGGGTCCATTGTTTTCTGTTGGGAGTCGGGGAGGCTATAGTTGCGCAAGAAAGTGAGCGGGGTCCAGCTGTTATTGTTCCCTGTCAATCACCTAAATAGTCTTCCTCCCTAATTCCCAAGGGCCCAACTTGCTTTAGCATTTAATTAATAGCAGATTGTTTAGTGAGTTGGTGCATGATGCAAGAGAACGGCGGCGCAGTTACGACAGCACAACAACGGGAACGACACATACGATCACTACCAACATGCAAGCCTTTGTACCTGCACATGTCAACACTAGGTGGTGGACGTTCACATCAGCGGCCAGCGTTGAACACTTTGCGCATGTGCTGGATCCTGCGTCGTCTGGGAAGCCTCATCGACACGTGGCCGACGAGGTAAGGGCAGTCCGGCCTCAATGTTTCTGAGGGACAGGTCCTCAAACTTCGTTAAGTAACGACGGAGGGGGAAAGAGCACGGGCAATCAGGGTAAATGTGTGTCTCCTTAATGATGATGCTAGGATGCGAAGGGTGGAGCAGGCATCAAAGGGCAGGCTGATGGAGGTTACGTTAGAGCTTGGCGCCTGGTATGGTGAGGCGTCTACTTTTCTGTCTTCTGCGTTTTGAGCATCTTGTTTGCAATGTATCTGCATCTGTTTTGTCAGTCTAAAACAGTGTGCGTATCTCCTGATAGTGCCGTATATTGCCTCTCTTTTGAGTTGTTTGATAGCACACTGCTTTAAGCATGCAGTCTATAAATGCCTACTTCTGTTATGGGCCCTGGCTTTTCACAGCCTCCACAGCATCGCGGATAGTGAGGAGCTGCATGACAGGTGCGTCCGTGTGGTCCGTTATGCATTCATTTTACGCATTACTTTGTTCTCCGTCGGGCTAGAAGTAGCTGTATCACCGCCCTTTTCGACCGACGCACCCGTATATGCTATGCACGTTCCTGGACATATCTTTAACTATTTTTACGTATGTATTTATAACAATAACCACATCTCCAACATGGCATTACAGTGTGGCGAGGTTGGGGGGAGGGAGACATTAAAAACAAAATTCCCGGTGGAATTTGACATGTGCATACAGTAACTCTCAAAGCAAGCGCTGGTTCACTTTTATCTGTGGAAACACTCAACAACGAATCTGAAAAAAGAAATACTAAGAAAAACTTTTAGATGATCATCGGTGGATCGTTTGAATGCGTTGGCATTTCTGTTGCTTTCTGATTGTGTTGCAGTTCCGCCTTAAGAGTATGACGCCATAGGGTTCATAGGTTAGTGCGTATATGTGCTGAATTCGTCATTCTCTACTTTAGATTCATAGATTGCTGGGAGTACTCATATCACTGCTGGCTCAGTGGTGCAGCGGTTAAAGTGACTATGCAATAAATTAATTGATATTACGTAAAACAGACGAGAGATAGGCATTTCATCGCTCGTCATGCGTCACGGCTTGAATGAGGCCAAAGAAATGAAATACGCGCGTTTATGAAAGTTTCATCTCTTATGCTCTTCGTAAAATACTACCTTCCGTTTCAATAATAATATGATCGTTTCACATGGCAACGCCATCACAGTGACCAGGCCCTTGGAACGTCATGGGCGACTTTAACGCTCACCATATCATGTGGGGAGGCGTTAGAATGAATATTTGGGGACGAAAGCTTGTGTCCTTCGCCTCTGACCATGACCTTCAGTGTCTATATGATGGCTCCCCAACCTATATTCGAGGGACAACTTACAGCAGCTGCATCGACTAATAATAATTGGTTTTGGGGGAAAGGAAATGGCGCAGTATCTGTCTCATATATCGTTGGACACCTGAACCGCGCCGTAAGGGAAAGGAGAAAGGAGGGAGTGAAAGAAGAAAGGAAGAAAGAGGTGCCGTAGTGGAGGGCTCCGGAATAATTTCGACCACCTGGGGATCTTTAATGTGCACTGACATCACACAGCACACGGGCGCATTAGCGTTTTTCCTCCATAAAAACGCAGCCGCCGCGGTCGGGTTCTAACCCGGGAACTCCGGATGAGTAGTCGAGCGCCCTAACCACTGAGCCACCGCGGCGGGTACTTGGCTTTCGTTTCTCGGTGCTTTATCAGCAACGTGCGGTGGTTTTCGGATATTGAAACCCGCGGAAGTGACCATATCCCTACATATCTGATCATTACTGGCCTTTCTACATGCACCTCTGCCACACGCATGCGACGCATCGATTGGTCAGTGTTTCAAGCACTTGTGGAAGATGCTTGCAGAGAAAGTTCCTCCGTTGGTTTGGAAGGGAAAAATTCAGGAGGCCATGGAAAACGTGACACGGTTATTCGCCCAATTACAAAGTGCACGGAATTTGATATGGAACCGCAGTGCCTGCGATCAATGCGACGGAGGGCAAAGCGTAAATACCGACGCACAAAGTCGAACCTTGACCTCAGAGATGCGAGGAACATGCAAAATAAAATTCAGAGCAGAATTCAAGCCCTCCAGGCGCAACACTGGAGGTCATTCTTTGAAACACTTGATCCACGGAAATCTTTGTCACGCATCTGGAATGGCGTTCGTGGCCTCCGAACATCCCCACACCAGCTGCACCCTTTCAAGTCTCTCGCACTCTACCAACGACGTGGAGAGGTCGAGGTAGCTGAGGATTTCTGCGCTAGGGTAGCAGGACCGTCCACCGCATCCGCAACGCTGCATTGTTGCCATGTTCCCGCTTCTAGGGATTCTCGGATGGACCTTCTATTTTCTGTGGAGAAACTTGATCCCGCGCTGGCTTGTTGCAGACGGTCATCATCGCCGGGACCCGACGGTGTGCTATACTCTGCACTTGCAAACCTTTGACAAGAAGCTAGGCGTGTCCTTTTGGAGTATTACAACAAATCATGGAATGTGGGCACAGTTCCAGACGAGTGGAAGTCCAGTCGTCTAGTTCCGCTCCTGAAATAAGAGAAATCGCCACTTGACCTGACATTATACCGTCCAATTGCGCTGGCTAGCTGCGTTGGCAAAGTACTGGAAATGATGGTCCTTACACGTATTGAGTGGTACCTGGAGCGCTACCGTATATCATCATCATCATCATCATCATCATCATCATCATCATCATCATCATCAGCCTTACTACACCCACTGCGGGGCAAAGGCCTCTCCCATGTCTCTCCAATTAACCCTATCCTTTGCCATCTGCATCCACCCTTTGCCTGCAAACTTCTTAATCTCCTCCGCCCACCTAACCTTCTGCCGCCTCCTGCTACGCTTAATTTCTCTTGGAATCCACTCCGTTACCCTTAAGGACCAGCGGTTATCTTGCCTTCGCCTTACATGCCCTGCCCAAGCCCATTTCTTTCTCTTGATTTCGACTAGGATGTCACTAACCCGCGTTTGTTCCCTCACCCACTCTGCCCGCTTCCGGTCTATTAACGTTACACCTATCATGTTTCTTTCCATGGCTCGCTGCGTTGTCCTTAACTTAAGCTGAACTCTTTTCGTTAGCCTCCACGTTTCTGCCCCGTAGGTGAGTACCGGTAAGATAAAGCTGTTGTACATTTTTCTCCTGAGGGAAATTGGTAAACTGCCACTCATGATCTGCGGGAACCTGCCATATGCGCTCCACCCCATTCTAATTCTTCTAGTTATCTCCCTCTCATGATCTGGATCAGTTGTCACTACCTGCCCTAAGTAGACGTATTCTTTCACAACTTCCAGGCTCTCGCTGCCAATTGTGCACTGTTGTTCCCTTGCTAGACTGTTGAACATTACCTTGGTTTTCTGCATGTTAATTTTTAGACCCATCGTTCTGCTCTGCCTGTCTAACTCATTGATCATGATTTGCAGTTCACCTTCTGAGTGTCTCAGCAAGGCAATGTCATCAGCGAATCGCAGATTATTTAGGTATATATCCTTCTACCGTATATATCCGGCTATAATGTCCGGGTTTCGACGTGGGCGCTCTTCAATTGACAACGTGGTCGACCTGGTGTTATCCGTCCAGCGCCAAAAGCATTTGATGCGCTTGACCGCGGCATTGTTCCAGGATATAAAGGGCGCATACGACAATGCAACTCACCAGGCTATTTTGGACGCTCTGGAAGCTGCCTAGCTTGGTGGTCGTGTATTCTGCTGGCTACGTAGTTATTATCCAACAGACCTCTCTTTGTGCAGACTGAGGATGGCCCAACATCTTCTCATTTCACATCCTGCGGAGTACCGCAGGGTGGAGTGCTTAGCCTAACGCTGTTCAACCTTACACTTGTCGGGCTTGTCGTCATACTACCACAGTCGACGCAACTCTCAATCTATGCGGATGACATCTGTATCTGGGCAGCTGGAGTTACGCGCCCACAAGTACGAGCAAGACTTCAAAAGGCGTCAAATATTCTTGTGGCCTACCTCCATCTGCAAGGCTTACAGATTTCAGCCGAAAGTGCTCACCTGTTGCCTTTACACGCAAGAACATGCCTCATTATACCGTATGCATAAACGGCACATCAATACCCTACGCAAAGAGCCATCGGTTTCTGCGAGTAATCATCGACCGAAATCTATCATTAACCCCCCATGTTTAATACATGAAAAAGAGACTGATAGCGATTTCTCACGTTCTCGCCTTTCTTGGGGGAAAGTCGTGGGGAGCGTCAGTGCGGTCGATGATGCAGCTCTAAAACGCCATATTCATGGGATTTCTTCGCTACAGCCTCCCTGAACTTGGAAACATTCGAAAAGCAAACATACGAAGTCTGCAAAGCATTCAAGCTCAAGCTCTCCGGGCTTGCTTAGGATTGCCGAAATGTGCCTCTACGGTCGCATCGGTACTCATTGCCCAGGACCATCCAATCCTTACCTACCTAACAGTTGACACACTGCGGGCACATTGTCGACACATATCCCGGGTTCCCTCTCACCATCTTACCAGTCTACCTATTACCAGGCCGCACACATCGTTTACAAACGCCATTGATGCACATCACGCCATTCTGCCGTCCTGCAGTTTACACCCGCCTCTAGACCGCCCTCGCCACTTTGGAGCCTGCACAATCCCCGTGTGCTTCTTTCAATACCCGGCATTAGGAAGAAGATCGATTTATCGCAGATAGAACTAAAACAAGTCACTCTTGAATATTTCCATGAGCACCATGCAAATCGGGTGTACGTCTACACCGACGGCTTAGTGAACCCTATCAGTTCTTCGGGCTCCGTGGTCATCCCCGCAAGAACTACATAAATCAGAGTTAGGATAGCTCACCAGACTTCTTCGACGGGTGCAGCACTCACCGCCCTTCGCGTCGCCATTGAACACATCAATCAGCAACGCCCTCAGCAGTGGTCCATTTTCACCGATTCCAAAGCTGCCCTCCAAGGCTTAAAAGCTTCTCTTCGCCGTGGAGTCCATGAACAACTGGTCGCGGAAATCCGACAACTACATCACTGTGCCATAAATAAAGGGCACGGCATTATCTACCAATGGCTACCGGGGCACAGCGGCATAGCAGGCAATCACCGCGCGGATGAGCTCGCGCGAACTGCTCACCACGACGGTGATTTTGTGTCGATCCCCATTTCGAGATCAGACGCAGCGGGCAGGCTTCGCGCTCTTGCGCGGGACATTACGTTTGCCGCGTGGAATTCCGGCCAATTTTCCCATTCACGTTTAAAAGCCTTGGACCCAGATCTGAAGCTCCGGCTTCCATCCGGCATAGCACGACGTGAAGAAACTTTTCTGTGTCGCCTGTGGCTTGGTGTAGCTTTCACCAACCATTACTCGTTCTTAATCGGCATGGCTGATAGCCCTGCATGTGCCATCTGCGGGTGTGACGAGACTATATCCCACATTCTTTGTGACTGCCCTGGCTACAGCGCCGAAAGGCAGTCGCTCTGCCGTGCGCTGGAGCGTCTAGATCCACGCCCACTGACGGAAATGAAGATTCTCGGCCACTGGCCGCGGCGATCATCGGCGGTGAGGGCCTCCAAGGCACTGCTCCGCTCCTTGCGAACTTCTGGCCTTCACGATAGGCTGTGACTTTAACTAACGCTGATTTTTCATAGTGACTCTCCTTTCTCTTCCATTTTTTATCCCTTCACCCCCTTTTCCCCGTGTAGGGTAGCAAACCGATTATTCTTCCGGTTAACCTCGCTGCCTTTCCTTTCCTCCTCCCCTCATAATAATAATAATAATAATAATAATAATAATAATAATAATAATAATAATAATAATAATAATAATAATAATAATAATAATAATAATAATAATAATCAGGCATGCTTGATTTAAACGGCACTAATTTCTATTATTTATATTCGACCACGAGACAAAGAGTAAAAAAGGTCTGAGCCAACAAATACTGCTCCTGGGCACGCGTTAATAAAACTAAATCTGCTCCCTCAGACACAGTGCAGGGAAATGGGATAGCAGGCATGAGCCATGGAGGCTGGACTACCTAAGTCTATGCCGCGTAAAACGCTCAGAACGCCTTAGTTTCTCTTATGGCTTGTAAATCTTTTAGAAGCAACACAAAAGCAGTTTTGTGGCGATGACAAATTCATTTCATCATCTATGCATTGTGAAAAGCGCGCTGGTTTTAACAGCACAGAAAAAAGTTCATTAGCTATTAAATGAGCCTTTGGGATCGATGGTTACATTGCATTGCTGTATGAGAGCCGCACAAGGTTATGTTTAACCCTGTAATGTCGGTCGTAACACGTGAAATGCAGATTGTACAAATGTCAGTTGTTTTTGTTGAAGCTCGCAAAAGAAAGTGAAACCTTCAGAGCATTGCAAAAACACCATTGCCTGGATATTAACGCGATAGCGTTAAAGGCTCATTTCTCCAGAAAATCCGGGGTCGACGATGTCAGCGTCGGCGTTGTGAGCAAAAACTCACAAGTATGGCAGATCTGGCAGGTGGTCCCCTGAGAGCAACTATAGAAGGCAGGTGGGCCACCTAGGTCACGTGACTTTGCTACGTCATCACAACCTGCCCACCGGACAGTGAGCAAACTGACCACCGTGGCAGATGGCAGTTACATTAATGATTGGCCGCTCGGGAAGAGCAAACTGGGTCGCAGAAGGCACACCGGTGGCACCAGCTGCCATCGCGGGGCGGTGGCGCATCACTTAACCACTGCACCACTGGGCCAGGATGGGTATAAATACTCCCAGGTATCTATGAATGTAGAGAATGCCCACTTCTGCATACTATATGGGATTAACCCATTACACTATCGCGTCATACCCTTAAGGCGGAGCTTAAAGGCGGGTTCGCACTGGCGAGTCGCGGAGGTCGCGCGACAGGTTTAAATTGATTTGCTACGCTACCCCCCCCCCCCCCCCCGCTTTCCTAGTGTACCGGAAACCTTCACACTCGCCAGTCTCCTCCAGTTTTTTTTTCTGCATGTTCAGTGTCAGCTCCGATTGAAAACTAAACATTTTGACAGATTTGCCTTTCTGGTTGGGTTTGAAGACTTAATAAAAACTGCACATCTCCAACCAAACATTTTAAATTTAACCCAACGTTTCGAAGCCGACTCGGCTCCTTCATTAGGGGTGACTGAGGGCAGTAGCTCTTTTAAGTATGGGGGGGGGGAGGGGTGAAAGGAACGACAGCTGTGACGCGGAAGGTGCGGGGGAGGGGTGTTTAGGCTGTTAGTCACGCTGGCGCACTGCAGGGAGGTGCTGAATGGCGACTTTTTTTCATTGCGTTGAAGTAGTAGTAGTAAGTGGTTGACAGGGGAAGAAGAAAGGAAAGTGCACGGGCCTGTGACTGATGTTAACGCACCACCACCACTGTCGGCGTGCAGATAGAGAGGAGAAGGATAGGTAGAGTTTCAGAGGAAAGAGGGAAAGGGCGAAGTACCTGGACATATACTGGGGGCAGGTTGCCTTTTGTGCGGTTGATATTGTTCGGGGTGGTTTGGATATGCCAGGATATCCTGGCATATCCAACGAAACATATCCAACATATCCAACGAAACATATCCTCAACGAAAAAAAAGTCGCCATTCACCACCTCCCTGCAGTGCGCCAGCGTGACTAACAGCCTAAACCCCCCTCCCCTGCGCCTTCCGCGTCACAGCTGTCGTTCCTTTCAACCCCCCCCCCCCCTACCCTCCATACTTAAAAGACGCTAGCTACTACTCCTGGGCCTCTTCAGGAGACTCCCGCTTCCCTGTAGGAGTCTTCCACCTCGCAGCTACCATCTACTCCTGTGCTCACCGAGTCCCAGGACTCCGGTTCACCCGACGCCACGGAGGAGAGCTGCGAGGCCTTGGCACACCATGCAGGGGACCAACCAGCGGACCCCACCCTGGACCCATCGCCGAGCCGTCCCACATCTGCGGTACCCCCTCCCCCAGCAGAGAGGGACACTGAGGAGGGTTGGATCTTGAAGGTACCGCGAGGGCGCCGTCGTCGTCCTCGCCTGCTCTCCCCTTCCCCCCGAGAAAGTGGACGGCCTTGTGGGGACTGTCCTCTTCCGCCCCCAAAACAAGGGCTCCTCGTTCCAGCAAATCTGCAAGTTCCGCATAGCCGCCGAACTCTCCACTACCCCGGGAGTCTCCTCCGTGAGGGTAAACCCCGCACGTAATATTGTCGCTGTGGACATGCTCACCACTCAGGCAATGGAGGCCCTTCTGCACACCCACAGCTTCGTCGGTATACCAGTGCGCCCACGACCTGCCGCGGACAAGGGCACCTCCATGGGATTCGTCCATGGCATTCCTGCTGACGTTGGGGATTCAGACCTCCCTGCAGCCATCGAGGCCTCCGTGCCTATTCTGGGTGTACGTCGAGGCCCGCCCAACACCATCCAGATCCGCTTCGGGGCTCCACAGCCGCCACCCCACGTGGCAATATTCAAGCTTCGCCTGCCTGTCCGCCCGGCCCTTCCTCACCCCATCCAGTGCGGTCGATTCGGCCGCCTCGACCATGTCACGGCCAACTGCACCCTAAACCAACGCTGCCGCCGCTGTGGACGCCAACATGGCTCCGCTCCCTGTGACGCCCCTGCACCCCGCTGCATTAACTGCGGAGGGGCCCATCCTGCAGACTATCCAGCATGCCCCCGCTGGCAGGAAGAGCGACGGGTGGCAGCAGCCATCAACGCAGCAACAGAACCTGTCTCCCGGAGAGCCATCAGAGCCAGCCTCCGGACAGGGGAGAGGTCCTATGCCCAGGCTCTCAAAACCCGGCCAACTTCTGCTGTTCCCCCCCTGCCACCTCCACCGGCAGAACAGCCCGCAGCTCCCCAAAGCTTCTCCGGACCTGTCTATCCTCTGGGCAACATTCCCCCTGCCCAGCTAGGAGGGCAACTCGAGCATCTGACGCGGACCTTGGCCGCTACTCTCCAAGCCATTACGCTGCTCCTCCCCGCGGCGTCCCAGTCGCCACCTACTGTGGCTCAGGGACAGCATCCACAGCCAGTCCATCATGACTAGATCACCATCGGTGACCCCCGTCCACGGGTTCTCCAGTGGAATTGCCGTGCCCTGCGACCACGCAGAGCGGAACTCATCAGCCGCCTTGCGGCTGACCCCTCACCCCCGGATGTCCTGGCTCTTCAAGAGGCCTACCTTCGCCCCGGGGAAATTGGCATTCCTGGCTACGTGGCATACAACAGCAGATCCTCATGCCTCCTGACCACGTGCTCGGCTGACCCCTGCGTCGACCGTCAACACCCACCAGGAAGATCCAGAGCAGTACTCTTCGTCCGCTCTGCCCTCCCCCAGGCAGAAATTAATGTCGACGATGCTATAGTGGCACCTATGGAGTGTGTCTGCGTCAGAGTCCGGCTCAGGGGTGTTTACACTGCTATTGCAAGTATCTATGTGCACCCCGTAACCCCATGGGACGCCTATTCCTTGCCACATCTGGTCAGCCTTATAGGTGGTGACTGCCTGCTCTGCGGTGACTTCAACGCTGCTCATCCGAGGTGGGGCTCCCGCAGAGCGGATCGCCGCGGCCGTGACCTCATCGCTGCCCTGCGTGGCACTTCTCTCCACGTCCTCAACACTGGCGTTCCCACGTTTGTCTGGAGGGGAGGTGTCCGCACGTGCATTGATCTGAGCATCGTGTCTCAACGGTGCGTCTATGAGTGGTGCCCCTCCCCTGATACATGGGGATCTGACCACTGCCCCATCTCTCTCAGTTCCAAGCCTGGAAGAAGGGTGGATGGGAGCATCTACAAAATTGTCCATTGGGACCGCTTCCGGGACCTTCTCGGCAGCCTCCCGCTCATGGGCGATGTCTTGGCTCATGTGGCAAGGTGCGCGGCAGCAGCCACCATCGCCTCCGAAGTCCCCCCTGTCCAGCCCGCTCCTGACCTCAAGTTACTGCACCTAAGGGCCCAACGGCGGCAGATAGAGAGAAGGGCCCTCCGCACTGACAGAGCCGAGGACTGGACGGAATACAACCGTCTTGATGCCGTCTGCAGACGCGAACACAACAGGCGCCGCAACGAATCTTGGGAAGGCATCTGTGCCTCCCTCGTCACTGGCCCGCAGCCCAGCCAGGGCTTGGCGGCTCTTCCGCTCCCTCCTGGCTCCTCGGACCCAACTCAAGCCCCACTTGGCCATTGCTGTCTCCCTGGAATCACCTGCCAAGAGCTAGCAGAACGGCTGGCTGATGCCTTTTTCCCCTCGGGGACTCCCGGCCTCCAACCCAGGCTCCTGCTCTACCTGGCCTACTCCAAGGACTTTCACCTCGGGAAGCAGACATAACCTCTACCTGCACTGCGCCCTTCACCCACCGGGAGCTCTCTGCAGTACTCAACCGCTCCAGGCGATGCACAGCACCCCGCATAGACGGCATCACTTACCAGATGTTACGAAACCTCGGCGAGGACCACTGGGCCAGTCTGCTGTCCTCCTTCAACGAGGTGTGGCGGACAGGGATCCTCCCCGATGCGTGGAGAACGGCCCTGGTCGTTCCCGTCCTGAAGATGGGCAAGCCCCCATCGGCCATCAGCTCCTACCGGCCTGTCTCCCTCACTTCCGTTCCTGGAAAGGTCATGGAGGCCATGGCCTTGGAACGCCTGTCTTGGGTGGGCATCGTCACCGGCCACTTCCCGGAACAGCAATCGGGTTTCCGTCACCATCGCTGCACCGCTGACTCCATTGCAGACCTGGTGTCGACCCTGGAAGACGCGAAGCTCAACCGCCACGTAGTGTGCCTGGCTCTCCTCGACATACAAGGCGCCTTCGATAACATCCGACACGAGGCCATACTGGAGGCTCTCAACATCATGAGCATTTCCAACAACCTCCTGCAGTATGTCCGGGGTGTGTCCGTCTGGGCAATGTCACCGGCTCCCTGCGATACATCTGGCGTGGCGTACCTCAGGGGAGCGTCCTTAGCCCCCTGCTCTTCAACGCCGTCTTGGCCCTCCTGCCCAACTTCCTGCCCAAGGACCTCCGGCTACCCATCCACGTGGCTATCTACGCGGATGACATTGCCATCTGGTGCCGTGGGCCCCGCAGATACAGGGTCCACACCATTAAGAACGTGCAGCGGGCTATCAATGCTGTTGCCGCCTTCCTGGAGCGTGCAGGCCTCAGCATCTCCCCTTCAAAACACAGGCGATGCTCCTCAACACCAGGGTTGGCGCCCGCCCTGGCCGCACCTTCCTCCACGTTGGTGGCCGCGACCTCGCGTGGAGCCGCCTATTGAAATATCTGGGTCTGCTCATTGATGTCCGACTCACCTGGAACCCGGCAGTGCGCCACTTCCTGGCCCAGTCCTCCAGGATCCAGGGGGCTATACGGTCCCTGTTAGCTAAGGGCAATGGCATCACCCCCAGGCTGGGACTCCAGCTTTACCAAGGCATGGCCGTCCCGCAGTCCACCTACGCTCTACCCCTCGTCCGGCTTAGCGTGGCCCAACACTTGGCCATCGAGCGTAAACTGCGGGCGGCCATACGACTATGCCTGGGACTCCCTCGCTCCTCTCCTGTGGCTGCCACCCTGGCAGAAGCAGGTTCATGGCCCTTGGAGCTCCTCTCCAGGCGCACCTCCCTCCGCCACATAGAGCGCCTCCACAAAGCGCCTGATGGGCGCCCCCTCTTGGACCGCCTTCTCACCAGGCCCAACTCCAAAATGGGTCAGGCGGCCCAGTACTTCGAAGACCTTGTTGGGGGACAGCCCGAGTCCTTCCCCCTCCCTCCTCGTCCGGACCTTGGACACCTCTACGAAGTCCACCCCTCCCTACCCGGTTCCCGGACGAAGCGGAACACTGCTGCTGTGGGCCTACGGCAGGAGGTCGCTGCGGTTCTCCAGGCCGAACCCCCTGGCACTGTCCCCATTTTCACGGATGGCTCCGTCCTCCCAGAACCCTGTCCATCTGTGGCTGCAGCCTGCACTGCCTCATCGCTCCACTCGAGCAGACAGTCCAGGCTCCTATTTGTGGCCTCGTCCACAACTGCCGAACTGGCCGCCATCCATTTGGCTGCAGACATCCTGAACGAACACCCTGGGATCAAGGAGGCAGCCATCTATACCGATTCCAGGGCAGCCCTCCAGCTCCTCCTAAGGCCTTTCAAGGGCCCACCCATCGCACGCAGGCTGGCTTGGCGGCTCGACGAACTGTGCACCAGAGGTACCCGCATCCGGCTGACCTGGGCCCCGGCCCATGTCGGTGTCCTGGGCAATGAGGAAGCGGACTCCCTGGCTAAAGCGGAACGCTCCCCAGGAACTCCGCTCTCCAAGAACCTCTGCTCCTTCGACCTTGTAAGGAGCATAGTGGACCGCCTCCTCCTCCTCGATCACCCTGATCCCAGGGTGGCTAACGGCCATCCCCCACACCTTCTTCCAAATCTTGGCCTGCACTGCAAGGACCGCAGCCTCCTCCTGAGGCTCAGGGTAGGCTGCGCCAACATCGGCTCCCGCCTGTTCCGCATTGGCCTCTCCGACTCCCCTGGGTGCTCCCTCTGCAATTACCCAGAAGAGACAACCCAGCACCTCCTGTGTGATTGCCCTGCCTTTGTGTCCGCAAGAACTATCATGGAGGCGCACTACCACTCCATGGGCCTCCCCTGCACCTCAGCGGACCACCTTCTCTTCCCCGGCGGTCACCATCCTGCCAAGGCCTTCCGGCACCTCCTCTCCTTCCTGGAGGCCACCGGCCTCTCCGGCCGCCTATAGGCCACAGGGGACAGCATATGTCAACTGATTATCACTGCGGCTGCGCGCCTACCCTCTCCTCTTTCAATCTTTTCCCCCCTCCCCTTCTCCTCCTATGACACACCGGCAGTGGGCGTGGAGGCTAGCCCTCCAGTAGAGAAGCCCGTGTCTTCCCACTTTCATCCTTCCCTACAACCACAGAAGAAGAAGAAGCCCTCAGTCACCCCTGGTGAAGGAGCCGAGTCGCCTTCGAAACGTTGGGTTAAATTTAAAATTTTCGGTTGGAGATGTGCAGTTTTTATTAAGTGTCAGCTCCCAGAGGTGCAGGAGGCCCATTGTCAGATACAACTCACTCCAAAAGCGAACCCCCGCCGCTAAACAGCCAGAAATTTTAAAAGGTACGCTGCTACGCCGGCAGCCGTTACGGTTTATCACCTTTGTTATTGATTCATTCACTGTGCTTCAGTATGCGTGCGCAGTTTAAGCGTTTTAGCCGGCTTATACCCACTGTGCAGAGGCAGGCTTGCCACGACAACTATAAAACAACAGCGCAAGAGTGTGTCTGTTGAAGCAGGAAGACGGACGCAGGATGAACGTTTTCGTCAGGCTGCTAACAACAAAAAAGAAAACCCGCTGCTCGTGTAGAAGGAAATTAGTCCAAAGCATTCCCTGGCGAAGCGCGTGCGCTCACGAGAAGAGGAACCTGATTTCAAGCACCGATGCGCTGACAACCAGCGACAGCGCCGTGTGAAGAGAGAGATTGACAGGCTTTGCGTTCTTCATAAAAAAGGTGAGAAAACTAATCTAACAAATTAGAAACATATTTCTATGCTATCAATTTTCATAAAATTCTCGAAAATGCCGCCCAGTACCGTCTATACTTTCGTTCACATATATAGACATAACATGCTAACTGAATATAATACGGTTTCAGAAAAAAACTCTTACCGAGCTTGTCCTGCTTCATAGAAAGTGTTAATTCTAGGAGAACTATAAGAAAAGCGATATACGCTGGGTATTTTCATATACTTTTCAAAGGTGTTTGATTCCCTTAACCGGAGTATTTTACTAAAAAACTAAGAATATTATAACATGCTTCATGCTGCCTTGAAAATAATTTAATCGTACCTTGGTAATCGCATTACATCATCATCATTATCAGCCTGGCTACGCCCACTGTAGGGCAGGGGACTCTCCCATGTCTCTCCAAATAACCCTGTTCTTTGCCGGCTGCGGCCACCGTATCCCCATAAACTTCTTAATCTCACACGCCCACGTAATGTACTGCCGCCCACTGCTACGCTTGCCTCCTCTTGGAATCCACTCCGTTACCCTTAAGGACCAGTGGTTATCTTGCCTTCGCATTGCATGCCCTGCCCAAGCCCATTTCTTCCTCTTGATTTCGACTCGGATGTCATTAACCCGCCTTTGTTTCCTCACACACTCTACCCTCTTCCTGTCTCTCTGTGTTGCACCTATCTTTTTCTTTCCATAGCTCGCTGCGTTGCCCTTAATTTAAGCTGAACCCATTTCGTACAGCGGTCCACCGGGAGCAAGGATCCTGACGAATGGTTGGACCAGTTTGAGCGGGTCGCCGTTTTCAACAGTTGGGATGGCAAGACTAATGTGAGCCACGTTCTCCTCGCCCTGGAAGGCCCAGCCTGAATTTGGTGCGAAAACCACGAAGCTTCTCTGGCGAAGTGGGGATCATTCGAGCGAGAGTTCCTCAAGGCATTCACAAGCATCGTCAGGAAAGAAAGAGCGCAGCAGCTTCTGCAGTCACACATCCAGCACCCGAATGAGACAGTGACCGCGTACGTAGAAGACATGAAGCGCCTTTTTCGACGTGCCGATCCTGTCATGACGGAAGAGAAAAAGGTGGAGCCTTCGATGCGTGGTGCTTAAGAGGCAGTTTTCAGCGGTTTGGCCCGCAATCCACTGAAGACCGTCGCTGAATTCACCAGTGAAGCGGTCACCATTAAGAAAACATTGGAAGCATGAGCCTGCCATTTCCCTCATCAGCTCCAAGTGACCTAGACAACCATGCCGGATGGCGCAGCATTCAGAGGAAACCTGCAGGATGTCATTCGCGAAATTGTACGAGAAGAGCTGCGTCGCCTGTTACCATCTTCCAAACAGCCTCAAGTAACGATCCATGTCCAAGATCACTTCGCGGGAACACTACTGTAACACTACGAAGGTCGCAGGATAGGTATGTCTTTTGACGGTCACTTGCACTGTGCATCGTCCCGATGACATGATGAGGTGGCCTCCTGCGGTGCGGATTTGTGGACAGTCATAAGCGGCCATGACCACCCTCTGCTGCGCGGCGAATGTTCCGTTCATCACCGAATAATCGGCTCCTGTTTCGACTAGGGCGGTAACTTTGCGGCCGTCGAAAGCCACCTCTAAGTCAGATGCCCTGGCTCTTGCGTTGCCCGTCGTCCTCGGCGTCGGGTCACCGCTTCGTCGCGTATGTGAATCGTGGGTAGGGCGTGTCGTCGGAGCTTTCCTTCGTGGCAGCGTCATTCCGAAGTCGGATCGTGTCGTGGTTGTGGTGCTGTTTGTGTGCGGCGTCGGCATTGCGGGTGCGGCCAGTTCATACGGCGTGGTCGGTGGAGGATCTTCGTCGTTTGTCTGGTGAGCAACATAACCTCCAAAGGTTGCTTTCGTTAGTTTTCCCTGCGGGGGCTGCGGGGCCTTCCACGAGCAGCTCCGTAGCTGCGTTGTGGCGACGCGAAGCGCTAGGCTGACTGCGATGGTGAGCGGGAAAGGTGGTTAGGCACATGCTCCTCTCGACGCAGGTATTCGTCGTTTTCTTGCGGGTCGACCAGCGATCCAAGCTGATCACGCTTTCGACGGACGAGGCCACCCCTTCGATGAGAACTCTGGAATAGCTCGTTGCCCTGAGTGTCGAGCAAGTGAGCGTCCCACCCCACTCAAGCGTCATCGGTATCGCAAGGGTCATCGCACATTCCTGCAATGGCCAAGCTGAAGTCCTGCTTACGAACTTCAACGAGGAATACCGGCATGTTAACAGAGGAGCGACGATTGCTTTCTTCGACGAACTATGCGCCATACGAGACGCCTTCGCCCACTCCGACCGATCCGCAGAAGATTCGCCTAACCAAGAGAACTCGCCTACTTTCGACATCAACCCAGCCCAGCCTCCGGAACAAACAGGATCAAATACGCAACCTTCTTCAAGTTACAGCGAGTGCTTCTGGTCGTCATCAAGAGCCCGTCAAACGCCGATTGGCAAACATCGCATTGTAACCGACGAGCACGCCCGACATCTTCGCCAGTGCCCCTACCGGGTGTTGCCACAAGAACGCCAAGCTGTCTGGGACCAAGTGGAAGAAATGCTCCACGACGGCGTCATCCAGCTGTCAATGAGCCCCAGCTGTCGAAAAGCCCCAGCCATCGAAGAGCCCCTGCAGGCGGCACCGGTTGTTTTGGTTTGAGAAAGAAGGACGGCATACTTCGGTTCTGCGTCGATTATCGCCGCTTGAACAACATAACAAAGAAGGATGTCTACACCCCCCCCCCCCCCCCTATCGAGGACATACTCGACCGGCTGTGCAACGCCAAGTACTTCTCTTCGATGGCCTTTAAGAGCGGCTACTGGCAAATTGAAGTCGATGAAAGAAACCGAGAGAAGACCGCATTCATCACACCGGACGGCCTCTTCGAGTTCAAGATGATGCCATTGTGACACTGTTCCGCGCCAGCAACTTCCCAACGGGTAATGGGTACAGTACTGGCAAGTCTGAAGTGGCAGATTTGTCTCGTGTACCTAGATGACGTCGTTGTCTTCGCCTCGAACCTTAATGACCTTCTGAAAAGGCTTCGAACTATTGCTGGAGGCAATCTCTATTGTGAACTGTTGCTGGAGGACGACTTGATTGCTGGATTGCTGGAGGCAATCAAGTCGTCCGGGCTAACCTTGAAAACAGAGAAGTGCCAATTCACTTTTAAAACGGGGCTGTTTCTATAGGCCCCATAGTAACCAAGGGTGGAGTACACCCAGACCCACAGAAAACAGACGCTATCGCAGTTTCCACCAACGACTGAAAAGAAAGCTGTGCGCAGATTCCTCGGACTGTGTGCGTATTTACTGACGATTTGTCAAGAACTTTCCGCGCATCGCAGAGACTGAAAAAGCAGACGTGCCATTAGAATGAAAAGCGCCGCAAGCGGAAGCCTTTAAGGAACTTCAGCGTCGTTTACAGTCTCCACCGGTCGCTCCTCGGGTACTTTGATGAAAACGCCAGCACTGAAACTCGTACCGACGCAAGCAACGTGTGCCGTTCTCGTGCGGAAAAGCGACGGACTGGAGAAAGTAACCGCATATGCAAGCCGTTATCCATCGAAGGCCTAGTCTAACTATTTGACGACCGAGGAGGAGTGTCTCGCCATTGCCTGGGCTACGTCGAAAATCCGCCCTACCTGTACGGACGGCCATTCAAGGCGGTCAGCGATCACCACGCGCTGTGTTGGCTTGCCAATTTGAAGGACCTTTCCGGCCGCCTCGCTCGGAGGAGCTTGCGCCTCCAGGAGTTCATCACCGTCGTCTACAAATCTGGACGCAAGCACACCGACGCGGACTGCCTATCTCGAGCCCCTGTCGACAAGCCGCGGGAAGAGGACGACGAGGACGCCTTTTTTGGGGCCCAGTAAGCACCAGCGACTTTGCGCAGCACCAGCGGTCGAACCTTGACCTACAGTGTCTCATCCGGTATTTGGAAGGTAAGCTTTCTTCATCCCCAGAAGCGCTCAAGCGCGGTTTATCCTCTTAGTGTCTGCGAAATGGCATGCTTGTGAGGAACTCGCCGAGAAATCACGAGTAACATCAGGAGTTCCACAGGGCACAGTACCAGCCCTCATATTGTTTCTGTTCTACATAAACGATATAAATAATGATACAGATGTCAAAGTCCGCATGTTCGCTGATGATTGTATAATTTATAAACAAATTAACAGCCCAGAAGATCAACTGCAGTTAAATAATGTGCTTGAAAAAATAGGAACTTCGGGTAAGGATTGGCCGATGACATTAAATAAAAAAAAAATCAGTTGCGATGACAATACCAATGAAGAAACTGCCACTGACTTTCACTTATAGATACAGAGGTACGATATTAAAGACTGTTACCGAATATAAATACCTCGGAATAATTATCTCAATTCAGATTTAAGATGGGACAAACAGGTATCACATGTAACAAACAAGTCATTTTCCGCTCTTTGCTCACTAAGACGTTCCATCAGATTCACCACACCTGAAACTAGATTGCTTGCATACACATCCCAGGTACGATCAGTCATTGAATATAATATGCTAGTTTCCTGACAGAAAGCATTTGGCATCTAAACTGGAAGGTGTGCAGCGGAAGGCTATCAGATTTGTTCTTAACAGATATCGTCGCCTCGATTCCCCATCTCAACTTCTATTACAGGCTAGCCTTCCCACCATTAGTATTCGAGCAAAGAATACCCGCCTGATATTTATTTATCTTCTTTTATCTGGAGCCCTAAACATTGACTCTAACCAATAATTATCACCTTCGGCAACTCGAAAGCATAGGAAACTACATTCAAAACATTTAGTAGAATATCAAACACCCAGTAATACATTTAAGTTTTTTTTTTACACAAGCAATTCAAGACTGGAATTCATTGCATGACCATATTGTTAATAGTTCATCTCTCAAATCCTTCGCTTCGCACTTGTCCAATCTCGACTGAAACATATATAACACTCTTTTCGTTTTTGATTGTTGGTTCTATTGCTTTTTATTTCATGTATTTTTGTCTTACTATTTGGAATGTCTGTCGCGGTCACTGTTATCCTTGCTTATTCATGTTGTTTCAGATTGGTAATTATATGAGTTGCTGGTACTAATATTGACTTCTATGTTCCTCAGTGCCTCCTAAGAGTTTCTAAGGTTCCTTATATATGTACATTCCGCCTTCTCATTCGTGTTTTATAAGTGTTCTACTCGCCCAATCCTGCAACAGCCTCGTACAAGAGGCTAGCAGTATGTATTAAATAAATAAGTAAATAAATAAATAAATAAATAAATAAATAAATAAATAAATAAATAAATAAATAAACTTCGCCCCTAAAAACCGTGCAGCTCCTCGCCATTCCGAACAGCTTACACGAAGAAATTGTGCAGGCATCGCACGACGAACCAACAGCTGGACACCTCGGGCTTAGCCGCACCCTTCGTCGCGTTCAGGATAAACACTACTGGCTCCGATTACCTACCGACGTCGCACAGTGTATCAAAACACGCCGGATGTGTCAACGACGAAAGACGCCGCCGATCAGGCCAGCTGGACCTATGAAGCCCGTACCACCAAGCCCTTTCAACAGATTGGAATGTATCTTTCCTTCTTTCTTCCTTCCTTCCTTCTTCCTTTCTTTCTTTCTTTCCTTCTTCCTTTCTTTCTTTCCATCTTCCTTCCTTCCTTCCTTCCTTCCTTCCTTCCTTCCTTCCTTCCTTCCTTCCTTCCTTCCTTCTTTCTTTCCTTCCTTCCTTCCTTCCTTCCTTCCTTCCTTCCTTCCTTCCTTTCTTTCTTTCTTTCTTTCTTTCTTCCTTCCTTCCTTCCTTCCTTCCTTCCTTCCTTCCTTCCTTCCTTCCTTCCTTCCTTCCTTCCTTCCTTCCTTCCTTCCTTCCTTCCTTTTCACCCCCTGCCCCTCTGCCTCCGCAGCCTGGCCGCTTCGCTCGTCCCTCTCAGCGTCTCCCTGCTGCCCGTGTGAATCGTGAATCCAAGAGCAGGGGTGCACTTCGGCGGATTGCTAACGTCGCTCACCTCCTCTCCACATCCATCCGCGCCCATGTCTCCCGTGTGAATACCGCTTCAGGGACTCTGATAGACAGCAGTCTATCACGGAGCCCGCATTGAACCCTATATGTAAAAAAGAAAAACATCTATCTTCTCACTTGCTCCGATTTCAAGGCGAAAATCATGGCGCTCGTCAGTCCAGTCAATGCTAGAGTTGTACAGCGCACTATATCTGGGATTCTTGCGGTACAGTACACCCGTACTTTCAAACACGTGCAAGACTAATTTGCCTGCCCTTCAGACAGTCCAGGGTCAGGTCGCGCATGGCTGGGTCTCCCTCGGAGCGCATCAACACTGGGAAGCATTGCACTCGCCAAAGACCACCCGATTTAGACGTATATTGCCCTATGGACTCGCCGCGAATGCACATACTTCATACTTCTACGATTCCACAGCATCACCTTGCGCCTGTGACTCTGCAGAGGCCACATTCTGCATTTGCAAAGGTAATAGCAATGCAACAATCGTCCATCCCAAAACAGTTCACCCCGGCAGCACGACCTCCCTCTCCACTGTGGTGTCTGCGGCTCCCATGTGTGCGCCTTGCTATTCCGGAGATAGCGACGAAATCAAATTTATCAACGCTAGCCCTCAAGCAACTGACACTGTCCGTGCTACACTTTTAATATTGAGGCCGTACTCGCGTCTATACGGATGGTTCGGTAACCTCTACTATAGTTCTGCTTGCGCTGTGGTCGTTTCTGCGAGACATACAAAAATTAACCAATTAATTTCGCATGGGGCCACCTCTACTGGAGCAGTATTTTCTGGAGCAGAATTGCCCGCACTTCTTGCGGCGGTAAAGTACATCTCTCAACCATCACCTCAAAAGTGGGCTCTTTTCTGTGATTCTAAAGCTGCCCTACAATGTCTTCAATCTGCCTTGAGCCATAGCTACCATCAGCAGCTTGTAGCGGAGGTACGACATCTGCACCACCAGGCAATAGAAGAGGGTCAGGAAATCGTCTTCCAGTGGGTACCAGGTCAGAGTGGCATCGTTGGCAACGACTTAGCGGACGATGCTGCTCGATCGGCCCACGATGCAACCAACATCGACAACATACCATTAACAAGAGCTGGCACAGCAAGACACATTCAACTGCTCGCCTGAAACGTGACTGAACGGTCGGGATGTGCCCCTGGAGGCTGGACACCCAGCTCGCACCACTTCGACCCCTTACTTCATCTTTACCATTCGGCCTCCCCCGCTGTGATACTACGCTGTTGTGCCGCCTGTGGCTGGGAGTGGCGTTCATAAGCGCCTGTTCCCATCTCATCGCAATGGCAGTTTCTCCAGCGTGTGAGCAGTGCGGGTGCGATTGGGCACATATACTCTGTGACTGCCCTCTTTTTGAGCGAGAGCGTGCCTTCCTGGCTGCTACACTCAGCCGCTCGGACTCTCGTCCTCTTACAGAAACCAAGATTCTGGGGCCTTGGACAAAACCTTCATCACAAAGGAAATGGGTGAAGGCACTCCTGAAGTTCTTAAAGGACTAGGGGTTGAGTTCCAAATGCAAACTTTAAGCTTTAAGTGTGCCCTCTGTCCCCTTGTGATAGTGGTTGATGGACACGTGAAAAACTCATTTTGTTGAGGCTCTTTCTTTCCTTTTTACCCTTTGTTCCCCTCCCCACGTGTAGGGTAGCCTACTGGGCATCGCCTAGTTAACCTCCCTGCCTTTCCGTACTTCTGTTTTCTCTCTCTCTCTCTCTCTTGTTGAACGCTCCAAAGGTACGTAAGCTTGGGAGATTCTATTGGCGTCACTAGATGGGAAGCAATACATCAGTGTTCCATCTGCCTCCAAACTTACGAAGGAACACATGTAGTCTCGCGGCCATATATATATATGCAGACGCTCGCTTGCTCGCGTCCCCCCCCCCCCCCCCCCACTGCTCTTAGCGCCGCCTCGTGGAAGGCGCGACCAACATATGAAGCTCTCCCATAGCGTTACGGAGAAGTTTCATGCAACACCCTCTCAATGCTAAGGCCTCTCCACCGGCCGCGTGACGTCACGCCAAGGGACCGTGCAGGCCCCGCGCTCCGCGATTTCAGCGCGCCGCGCCCGTCTGCACTATTCGGGTACTGCCGTACGTAGCTGCCTTATAAGTGATTCCTTCATTTTCATTTTTGTCGTTGCTGCAGAAAAGAAATTCGCTAGTTTGTGCGCGCCTTAGGCTATCATTTTATCTGCTTTATATATTTTTTTTATTGCAGAACACCTTATTGTCAAGAAAGTTCGAGCTGCTAATAGAGTTTTTTATAATAAACAATTTAGCATACGGCCGCCAATTTCGCATTATTGGTCATTATAATAAAAAATTGATTAGTTAATTTCAATTAATCATCTAATTATTAGGTTCTATCACGTACATGATGTCTGCCGTGCGGTAAAATCCATCCGCACAGACCGCACATGCGTATATCTAGTTGTTAAAGTAGAAGTTCGTGAACATTGAAAAAAAAAACACCGTCTACTGCGCATTGTGTTAGTTTTATTCTGTATTGTGTTTTGCTTAAAGCTTTCACACACAGCAATAATGACACTCACAATAATGTTGCGCTGTTGAGTATTTGTACAGCTAATCTGACCCTTACAATAAAAAACGACGAGACACCAGCAATGAAGTGTGCGCAAAGCATTTTTATTGCTTGGGAATAAAACTTACTTCTTCTTAAGCGTTGCTGCTTTCCGGGCTGCGGCCTTCTGCTGCGCATTGTCTTGTATGGCATCATTTCTTAGTTTGCAAAAGTTGTTTAGAACAACGTTGGTTGCAACGCGTACTACCAAGCGCAGGAGAGTTTGTGCAGTGTGGCCATTTTCACATGTCTCAATGTCGTGTTCGTCCAGGAGGGAAATCGTCTGTGAAATCACGACACCACGTTGATTTCTACAGGAGAGAAAATCTTCCGCGGTTGCTCCAAAAGACAACTTCTCTGCAACTAGTTTAGTCATCAGTACCATGTGAACTGTGCATGGCTGGGGAAACTTCAGCCCTCCTCTCGACAGGTTAGCTATCATGGCAGTATTTTCCGCTTCGATCTCTCGATTTTCAATCACCAATGTGCTGAAGCAAGCAGAACATGAAAGCTTCTTTAAAGCAGCATGAGCAGCGTATCCTGCAATGTAGACAATAGCATCCATGTCAGAGTGGGCGTGTGTAATATCGTCGTCGCTGACAGCCACAGAAAAGTTGCATGGGACAAGATCCTCACTTACGTCTTCAAACTCTGTTTCCTCGCGTGGAAATGTCAAAAGTTTTTGAAGACGAAGCTTCTTCTCACATTCGTAGAGCTGACGCACGGAAATGTGGTACTGTGATCCTGCCAGCTGGCGGTAACGGCCGAACCGGTCTTCTAGCGCATCCGTCTGAAATTTGCCCAGCAGTACGTACTTGAAGTGAAGTTCTTCTAAGCAGTAGCGCGAGAGTTCTACCAGAGAATAGCATGTCAGTCGCAAAGCACTGTGAGTCTCTTTCGTCAGCGAGCCACTGGTGATGTTTATTCTTGCCCAAGCGTCCAACCAGTCCACAACGCCGCTCAGGAAAGCTAACTGTGTGTCATCAACAGACCTTACAGGGTCTTGCATGCTGTCCCTTAGCCTCTGGCCTTTGCAAGGGGTCTTAACATTGACTATTTGCCACCATGTGAGGATAACGTCAATGAAAAGAGCAGTCGACTCAGCTTGAGGAATCTTGAACGCGGAACCATGTGTCCTGAGGGCATTTGAAACAAACTGATTAATGACGTCGAGAGCGAGCTTTACATTTTGCCGCTCCATTGAGGTTGGATTCACGGCTTTTGCGTTCAGTCTGTAAGCAGCCTTCACAAGCGACGTCTTCTCTGAAGAATAAAGCTGCCGCACAGCTGCGAAAGAAGCAGCTTTCATACGAGGAGGCCCTTCGGGCATTGCTCCACTCAAGTCCATTTCAGGGAAATAGAGGCATGTTCCAGGGTTTTTCTGGTTAATCCAATTGTTCCTAATGCACTTCAAGAGATGCACAGGATCGACCACGTAGAAAAGAGGGCGAGCGTTATCGGCTGGATGGGGATAGACAATGCTCACCTGAGGACTTGTAGCAAATAACGACATCATCTTGCGGTTCAGAGCATTGTTGTCCGTTATCACAGCGATAATTTTGAGCCCCATTTTCTCAACATTAATGATTATGTTCTTAGCATGCTCGTGCAAAATTTCTGCGCTCAGTTTGCTCACAGGTAATATGTGAATGACGTCCTTGTTTGCAGAAAGGAGTGATTGTACCATGAACACATGGGCTGTTGTTGCTGGTTCCGTTGAATGAACCGACGATCCTACTATTGTGCCCCCTTTGTAGTCGAAGTATGGTTTTATGTGGATCTCATCGATCATCAGGGTCACTGTCTTCTCGTGGTCTTTCATTGATTTGACTCGTTCTCGGATGTAGGAGAGACAGTGCGGTTGATTTTGCTCCACAAGAGGGTCAGCTTTGTAATTTGAGCAAACACGGCGCAGTGTGGAAGGATGGGGCAGAATGATTCTTGATGCAGCTCTTGTGAAGTGATATGCGTGAGGAGAAATTGAATTCAAAATACTGGCGAATACCAGCAGCTCTGCGCTATACACATGCTGTTTCGCGAGGAGAAGCTCTATCTGCTCAACCAGAAATTTCAGCAAAGAAGACTGTTCTTTCGTCGTATCACTGTCCTCAATGAGGTCTGCAAGCAGTGAACCGACAAACTGCAATACTTTAGTATGTTTCGACTCTTTCGTCACCTCAGGTATATTATGCAAGCCTATCTCGAGTTCTTCTAGCAGCAAGGACAGGCTGGAGGTGTCGCATACTTGAGCTGGCAGAATCCTGCCTGAAGGAAGCGACAGAAGCTTCACTCCATTCAAGAAAACAGAAAGTGACAGATCAGGGAGAACTACCAAGGCGCATTTCACATTAGGTGAAGGATCATTCTCGATGAGAAGGAACCTAACGCACTGCTCATCGACAGAAACGGTCCAGAATTTCGTGTTGCAGATTCCAGGCAACTTAGATTTGAACTCCTCGTAAGATGAAACTTTGTTTCTTTTCTGTTCAAGCTCATTAGACTGAAGTGACTTCCTCATAGCCTCCTGCAAAGCAGCGTTTTCCCTTCTTGCTTTTTTCGTCTCTGGCGATTCACTCCGTCCAGGCGTTGAGGACAAGTATTTTGGGCAGTTTGGAAAAACAGAAGGCGCAGCATCAATCTTCAACTGTAGCCTGTCACGCTTCACCTCTATTATTTTCCCTGTCAGTTCATCTTGGTGTGACAACGTCGTAATGAAGTCGCCTGCGTGGAAGTGCAGTTCACACACCTGCACGAGAAAATGAAGCAAGGCCATTCGCCATGACTCTCCATTGCCTAAAACACTAAGTAAAAAGAGTCTGAATAGTGAACAGCTTTTACATATTTACACAGCTTTTACACAAGCCTTATGCACATCCACAGAACTAAATGCTTCCTGGACAATTCATACATAAGTGTAAGAAGTGATATCATTGCCTACAAAGACAGCATGCCTTTCCGGGAGCGACAGCTCACAACTAAGATAATTACCAGCGCCTATTAAGCAATATTTCAGAGTCTTACCCTCGAATGCTCTGTAGGTGTGAAATCCTTCCGTGGAATGGCTCGCAACCAGGCTTTTCTTCGTACTTCGTCTCTTGGGAAGCAATAAACACGTACTTTGGGACCATTCTGGTAGTTCCCGCGGCACCCGGGAACACAGCACCGGCCCATGTTTCACGAAGTTGCACTCGCTACACGGCAGGCAATCAGTTTCCCATTCGTGCGCTAGCACAGGTACGCACGCCACACAAGAAACGGCCACACGAAACAGACACAGCCGTGCGAGGAGCGAACGGAAATGCACCCAACGCCAGGCTGAAAGACTCAAGCAGCAGCTAGACGCTCACTGCAAGACTGCGTTCGTGTCTGTGCTTGCCCAGGCAAGCGCGAGCACATCGAGGGAGACAACCGAGCGGAGCGGAGCCGCGCTTGGTGAGCAGCCTGACCGGACACTTGGCGTGACGTAGCGCGTGTGGAAAGGAGGGCCTGGAGAGGCCTGAAGAAAGTATTTAGAGGGTGTTGGTTTCATGACCATAAAAGCATTGAAGGACTGTGGCCCTACCAAGTGCGTGCAGTCTCTCCTATCGCGTCGTCTCTCCGCCTTTCTCTTCAGTTCACATTGCACCATGGCGCGACAGCAAAACAACATGACTGAGCAGAAAACAACGCAAGAAGCGAAGCAGTGGCCTAAATCCACACAAATTTCAGGGGGTATACAGTCCTCTTGCTCCCCCCCCCCCCCCCCCCCCCCGACCTAACAAGCCCCAGATACGGGCATAGACAAAGCCGTCGCCGTCAGCAGAAGCCTAGCTTACCGGGGGCGATGCAGAAGAGCAAACTGGACTGTCGACGAGAGAAGGCTCCAAAACGTGCCCGAGTGAAAGGCCATTACTGTCCGGCTACAAACCTTGCATAGTGCCCCATGTGCACAGTTAAACGCTGCATAGTGTGCCGCAGTGTTAAACGGTGGATGCTTTCCGTTTTTATATGGAATGGTATCTTTGCCTGCCTTCCTGACCTCCGAAAAGCGCACACTTTGCATCACATCCGCGTGGGTTGCACAATTAAAGTTTTCCGAAAATGCCAAGTGTCTGCTTTTCGGAGGTCAGGAACGCAGAATGCAAAGTGTCTGCGTTCCTGACCTCCGAAAAGCAGACACTTGGCATTTTCGGACAACCTTTGTATAACCCATGCGGATGTGGTCCTTAGGGTCGCGGATCCCTCTCGGGATCTGGAGAGTGTTCGGACTTTATAAAGCTACCAGCGGTGCTCGAAGGGAAACTCTCTCCTTACCTGAAAACGATATGATTCCATATTTCTTACTGCTGTACGAAGTATCCTCGCTATGTAAGTGCTATAATGAGCTCATATAGTGCGCTAGGACGCTATGCGCTTACGATGGGAACAGGAGACGCTTGCTCTAAGGCTGTTGTGTTTAGAAACTTCTCTCCTAAAGTGTTGCCTCACAAGCCACCAAAAATGCTTGCATGCAGTGATAGTTTTATAACACGTTTTTTTCGGTTGTGTCCAGCTTGAGTATATAGGCACTCGTGGGTGGTATGAACCCGATGTTGCACTTCTTGCATTCTTCAACTTTCTCAGTTGCTACACAGATGTCTGTTTACTGCTTGTTAACGTATTTCTCTCTATCTTTATAAGAGCGAAGTTTCGTCATGAAAAGCAAACAGACCTGCACGGGCACGACCCGCCGCGGTGGCTCAGTGGTATAGGGCGCTCGGGTATTGAGCCGGAGTACCCGGGTTCGAACCCGACCGCGGCAGCCGCGTTTCGGTGCAAGCGAAACGCAAAAGGCGCTCCTGTACTGTGCGATGTCAGTGCACGTTAAAATTCCCCTGGTTAAAAAGCACATTAAAAAAGTTGGGCTGAGGCTTAGCTAAAGTGTAAAGCCTGGATATCTCGAAGCGAAAAGCTTCGTGGCGATGCTCGTGGTTTATCTTAAGGTTTCATACACAGCGCTACAATTTGAGTATACCTTTCTAGCTTTTCCAAAACATGTTGTTTTAGGTATAAAAAAGCTTGTACAATCGTCTAAGATCTCGCAAATGCCATAGTCTTTCACAAATGTCACACACGTGGCCGAACGGGTTGTCTACAAAGTCTGTCGTAAAGACCTTGGTCGCCCTGGCACTTTCACCGAGTTTCAACATGTAGTCTGTGTAGCGGCGAGTCTTTACCTCTTCTTCCATAGCGTCGTCGTCGTCGTCATCACTCTGTTGGCTGCTAACACTGGTAGCAGACGCGGCTAAGAGCCGCTTATGAGCGTCTTGTCGTCGTCGTTTAGCGAGACGCTCCTCTCGTTGCTCGGGTGTTTCGGTTGCTCGTTTAGCTCTGCCATTTTCATTCTTTCTTCGAAACCGCTCGACATCTCCAGAAGTACAGTCTTCGCTCACCTGGCCACTCTCAATTGACGCAGCCAAACGGCGCAATTCAGCGTCCTTTTGCCGCCGTTTAGCAAGGCGTGCCTCTCGTGATTCTGGCGTTTCAACCGCTTGTCTAGCCTTGCACTTTTCATATCTTCGCTGCTTCCCACGCTACCACTTCTGGGTCTTCTCCTCATTCCATGGCGAAAGGTCAGCCGACGGAGGCGGCGCGCGGCGGCGACGACGGCTGCGGCAGCAACGGCCACCTGCGCTCCGCGTGACGTCACTTCATTTCGCGCATGCGCAGCTGTGGCAAATCTCTAGTGTGGCTCACGCGAAGCCCGGTGTTGACGAGCCTAGTGAAGCTTTTCGCTTCAATATGACGCGATGACCATTGCGTTGTTAAGCTGCGGAGCACATCCATGCTCTCTGCAATGCTTTGCTAGTTCGCTGCTGATGGCGCCCTTCAAGGGATCTTTTCTGCTCTTGATGCCGTTCATTTAAACAGCGCCCAGTTTTACCAATGTAGGTGCGTCCGCATGACAGAGGTTTTTCATACACAAGGCTTTTCACACAATTCACATGTTTTGTCCGGAGCTTTTTCTTGCTTTGACTTTTTCTTTGCTCACTGTTGACTTTGTCGCGCAGGCTTCTTAACTTGTTGGGTGCTGACAAGCGCACTTTAATGCCAGCTCTTGCGCCTTCCTTTTTGAGCTTGTGGGAAATGCCATGAATGTAAGGAATGACCGCGTACGGCTCCCTTTCTTCTGATGTGGTTGTGATGTATTTTTTGCCTCTGAGTGCTTGCAGAATCCCTTCTGCGACACTGGATAGCAGTCTCGTCGGGTAACCTGCTGCTTTCAGTCGACAGACCTCGGCGTCAAAACTGCCTTGAACTTCATGATGACAGGATCTTGTTAATGCGGCTCTCATTGCTGCTTCTGCTATTCCAATGAGCAGACTGTTAAGGCGCGTTTATACTCCAGCGTAACGCGCGTGCTGCACGGCGGCGTCACATCGGCCAAAGCGAGACCCTCTATACTTCAACTGCCCTTGACCGCTGACGCGTTCCGCGGCTTCGGCGCACTCTGACCGCACTGGCGGAGACTTGGAGCATGTCTCTATTTAGCGCCGAGTGCGCCAGCCGCTGCCGGCCCGGCCAGACCGGTTCGGCTCCGCGGCGAGGCGAGCGTTGTGACGTCATGTGCCTCCTCGGATTGCGGCCACGGTGAAATCGCAAGTTCGTGGCTAGTAAAGCTTTCGCTTTAAAACTGCTGGCGGTTTAGCTCTCATTAACCCTGCTCGAAAGTAAAAAGCTGCATCTCCCTGGCTACATTTGTGGTCGAGCTACTGGCGGTCTCCACGGCAGGCCTCGCATCGAACACACCTAGCTTCAAAGTTCACTGGCGTTTTATGCAGGACCCACTTTGATGCCATGCGATTCCAGCAGACACTTTCCCGCTCCGCTCGGTCAAGGTGCGTGGCGTCACAGAGGGAGCAGGCCTTCTTTATTCCTCTCCGCAACGCGCTGACGGAGCACACATCTGCAGCTGTACACGCCAGGCGTCGCATCGATCACACCTAGCGTTCTTCTGAACGAATCAGAGTGCACTGTTGTTTTATGCGGAACCAACTTTCTTTACCTGCGCATGCGATGCTGGCAGACGCTTTTCCGCTTGACCGAAAGGTCAAAGTTGAAGGTCAAAGTGGAAATAGTTGGTATATCAGCCGCTGGTGTCGCTGCTGTAGCTGACGTAATGTGTCGAACCTGACTACCGCCAGTTTTCCTCATGGTATACCTCTAGTTACATTCAAGGTCGAACTGGCGGTCCCGCTGGCGGCTCGAAAAGCTGGAGTAGTGAAGCTTTTCGCACCAAAAGAAAGAGTTTCCGTAAAATTTCGACCACCTGGAGTTCTTTAACGCGCACTAGCATCGCACAGCACACGGCCGCCTTTTGCATTTCAACCATATCGAAATACTGGTCTAGTCTATAATAATAATAATAATAATAATAATAATAATAATAATAATAATAATAATAATAATAATAATAATAATAATAATAATAATAATAATAATAATAATAATAATAATAATAATAATAATGCACTAATAATAACTATATTTATTATTAGTCTATGGTGGTTTCACGTTCCAAAGCGACTAAGGCTATGAGGGACGCCGTAGTGAAGGGCTCCGGATTCGACCACCTGGGCTTCTTCAACGTGCACTGACATCGCACAGTAAACGGGCCTCTAGAATTTCGCCTCCACCGAAATTCGACCGCCGCGGCCGGGATCGAGCCCGCGTCTTTCGGGCCAGCAGCCGAGCGCCATAACCACTGAGCCACCGCGGCGGCGGAGATCAGCTTGGAATCGCCGATTGAAGTACGCCATGAGACACTTTTTTTTGTATTGCCGGGCTTTGACTGAGTACAACAAAAGCATACAAGGGTAGAACCACAAACTACAAAAAGGCAGCCTAGAACCCCCTGAGGGCAGTCCTTGTCAATTTAAAATTCCCTGAGTTCCGTCAATGGTTCGAGCTTTTCCAGCCGCTCAGGGGAGAAGCTTGTGTTTTCAGCACCTCGATGAACTTGTGCATGATCTCAAGAAAATACAATCGCGCAGGCCCGCGAGCATTACTAAATCAAACGGCATGCCATCTTCTTTTGCTACATGCAGGAATCGGATTCCATACGGATGCAATGGTAATTCCTTTTTGATAGTCCTTTGAAGGACGTCCCAGAAATATACCCCTTCCCAACAATGCAAGAAAACGTGATCAATTGTTTCTGGTTGTTTGCAGATAAGGCAATGGGATCCCCAAGGTAGGTAAAACCCATATTTTTCTTTGAAAGATTTTACAGACAGAGTGCCGGTGTGAAGCTTGAAGAAGAAATTTTTTGTTCCCGGTGGCACCTGCATTTTTTAAACCCTTTTCAGGACATCTCTGCCTGGGCCTCCGGAGCATTTTGCCCTGTACATGGGTTCCGTAAATAAAACGTCACATACATCTATGTACAGTGTTTTCCGCTGAACACCACTTAAATAATTTTTGAAAATCTCACCGTCAAAAGCTGACGAAATACAACCTCTTTAAGAAAACCGAAAGTACCTCCAGTCATAGTCTCCGTTCCAACAATGAAATCTGGTACAGCACGCCCGAGTCTGACTTGGCATACGGTGCGTAGAAAGGGATCCTTAACGTCCAGGAGAAACAAAAATCTGTTTACTATCTCCCGTGCGAACAAGTGCACCAGACCAAGTCCCCCTACCTTGACACTCCTGAACAAGTTCGTCCGGCTGCACCTCTCCCATTTCGAGGCCCGTATAAAGACGGCGAAAATGCGGTGCAACTTTTGCACATATACCCGTGAGCAGTGGAGTACTTGCATCACGTACCAGAGCTTGCTTATCAAAAACAAATTGCACACAGTTGCTCTTGCAAATACAGACAAATGAACGCTTCTACATTTGCCAGCTTTCTCAGGCGTTTCTTCGGTCTGTGTTTGCCAAAAGGGCTCAGTGTGCCGGTAAAATTCGAGTCGAACACCTAGGTATTTCACGGGTTTTGTCACCCAAGAAACGCTGGCGAAAACAGCTGTAGTTGACGGCCATTCTCCGTGCCGGAATTCCAGGCACTTGCTCCAGTTCACAAAACTTCCGGTGACCTCACTGAAACCCTTAACTGCTTCGATTGTCCTGCTTATGCTATCTTAACACAGAAAACAGCAACGTCATCTGCGTATGCTAAGAGCTTCACTTCCGAAGCCTGTACCCGAAAACCATGAATAGCCTCATTTCCTATAATATTGGCTCGGCTTGAGCCAGTGTGCAGGCCTGTGCACTTTCCTTTCTTTCTTCCTGGCAGCAACAGACAGACAGACAGACAGACAGACAGACAGACAGACAGACAGACAGACAGACGGACGGACGGACGGACGGACGGACGGACGGACGGACGGACGGACGGACGGACGGACGGACGGACAGACAGACAGACAGACAGACAGACAGACAGACAGACAGACAGACAGACAGACAGACAGACAGACAGACAGACAGACAGACAGACGGACGGACGGACAGACAGACAGACAGACAGACAGACAGACAGACAGACAGACAGACAGACAGACAGACAGACAGACAGACAGACAGACAGACAGACAGACAGACGGACGGACGGACGGACGGACGGACGGACAGACAGACAGACAGACGGACGGACGGACAGACGGACAGACAGACAGACAGACAGACAGACAGACAGACAGACAGACAGACAGAGGGGACAGCCCTGGTGTACCGATCGCTGCATACTAATGGGAGCCCCCAAGGACTTGTTTACTATTAGCTTCGTAGTGCAGTTACGGTAAGCCAAAGCCACATCCTCTCTGATTACAGAATCAACCTTAATGTATTCTAGAATGCAAAGTAGTAATTCATGTGCCACACAGTCAAACGCCTTCTCAAGGTCAATCTGAAGAACTGCGACCCGAGCATATATTGAGTCACAGCACTCAAGCACTCACCTAGCCTTGTGAATATTTTCAACAATGGAACGCGCTTGGATCCCACATGTTTGGTGAGGCCCGACTATTATATGCATTACGGTCTGTAGCCTGCCTGCACGAATCTTCATATAAATTTTGTAGTCTACATTTGTTATGGCTATGGGCCTGTAAGGTGTTACCTGTGTGAGTATTTCTGTTTGGTCGGTTTTTGGTATAAGCACAGTATGGGACCATGCATATGATGCAGGCAGAGCATGCAACTCATACGCTTCATTAAATACCACTCAGAGGAGTGGTGCTAGTTCCTTCTTGAAAGCTTTATAAAAAGCTGCGCTCAGGCCATCAGGCGTCGGTGCTTTCGATAGTTTAATTTATCAATAGCCCGTTCCACTTCTTGTTCGCTAATTGTCAGCTCTAATCTTATTCTGTCTGCGTCATCAATACGTGGCATGGCCCCTAAAAATATCTCCTTAAATCTTCCCATGTCAACATGTCTCGAAGCGAAAAGCGCTTGATAGCGATAAAAAAAAAACACCTTTGCTGTGCTGTCATCGTCAGATGCAGTGGCACCGTCCCATTGAATTTCTCCGACATGGTTTCGCCGAGCGTGCGCCCTTTTCATTCCTGGCGCCCGTTTAGTGGGAGTTTCGCTTGCGGCGAATTGCTCAACTCTCGCGAGCGCAAGTGCACCGCGATATCGCTCTTCCTCTATCATTTCTAGCTTTTGTTTGGTTTTTCTGACGACTTCACTGCAAACATCCGGTGCCTTGCATTCTTGAGGTAATAGCTTCTCCAGTAAGGACTCCACTGAACCACCACGGCGGCGGAGAGCTGTTTGGAATCGCCTATTGTAGTACGTCATAAGCCACGGCGAGCATTGGAATCAAAATTTCAAAATTGGTTTTTTAGCAAAGGTAACGCAGCAACTGTCTTACATCTCGGTGGGCACCCGAACCGCGATCTAACGGAAGAGATAAATGAGGCACAGAGAAAAAATAAATAAAGAGATGCCACAGTGGAGGGCTTTTTATTATTATTAATTGGTTTTTGGGGAAAGGAAAATGGCGCAGTATCTGTCTCATATATCGTTGGACACCTGAACCACACCGTAAGGGAAGGGATAAAGGAGGGAGTGAAAGAAGAAAGGAAGAAGAGATGCCGCAGTGGAGGGCTCCGGAATGATTTCGACCACCTGGGGTTCTTTAACGTGCACTGACATCGAACAGCACACGGGCGTCTTTTGCGTTTGGCCTCCATCGAAATGCGGCCGCAGCGGCCGATATCGAACCCGCGTCTTTCGTGTCAGCAGGCGAGTGGCTTAACCACTGAGCCACCACGGCGGCGGAGACCTGTTTGGAATCACCTATTGTAGTACGTCATAAGCCACGGCGAGCATTGGAATCAAAATTTCAAAACTGATTTTTGAGGAAAGGAAACGCAGCAACTGTATCACATCTCGGTGGGCACCCGAACAGCGCCCTAAGGGAAGAGATAAATGAGGGAGAGAAAAAAAATGGCAGTAGCTTAGCTCGGCTATGCCAGGATACACCTAGCGAAAGCTAAGCCTTGGTTAATCTTGATTGCAAGGCCAGGTTTGTATGGTTGTCTAGCTATGTTGTTGTCACATTAAAGACGACACAACTGTGGTTGCGGCGCATGCGGGCTCTCCTTTTCACATAGAGTTTCTTACTATTAACTTACTATTAGTAAGAAACTCTATGCCTTTTCAATCCTCCGACATGTTATCAGGCATGCGACGCAGTTGGCGAAACGAGCGGAGGCGAGCGCAGCGACGAGGAACGCGGTGTGACGTCATACCAAACGGTGGCGCCCGCGAGCCGCGTGGTATGACGTCATGCCAGATGGCGCGGCGAGCGCGCAAAGCACAGTAACCGTGTCACATATCTCGGTGGACACCCGAACCGCGCCGTAAAGTAAGAGATAAAGGAGGGAGGAAAGAAGAAAACTGAAAATTGAAGATTGCATTTTGAGGAAAGGTGCGGCGTTGTGCAGCGGCGGAACACCTGTGGCTCGGTGCTACTAGTGGCGCATGCGCAGTTGTGAATAGGTAGCGGGAGAGAGAGAAATAAAATTGCTGATGGCCTAGCTCTGTTAGGACAGGGTGTACGTATCGAAAACGCGGCGATTTTTACATCGGAACAGCGCATTCACTAAGTGTGCCTTAATTCACGGTTAAAGCTTCAGTCGTCGTGGCGGAGTGATAGCGTCTCGTGGCAGGAACAGCGCAGCACGAGACAAAGAAGGGACAGGCGGGACACGACGCTGACTAACAACCTGATTTTTAATGCGCGTTCGTCGAATATATACATCTCGCTCGCGCAAGAAGGAAATGGGGGAAAACTGTAAGATGAACCCGTCCACGCGGTTATAATCAATTTCGCTGTTACGAAGCGCTACCGAAGGTATGCTTACGCATACGTCGCTCTTTTTTCTGATGTTGAAGGCTTCTTCAATCCTCGTGGTTCATTGAAAAAAAAAATATCGCTGAGGCTTTAGCTAAAGTGTTAAGTCTGGAAATCTCGAAGCGAAAAGCGTTTAGCAAGACGTGCCTCGTGATTCTTGCGTTTCAGCCGCTTGTCTAGCCTTGTACTTTTCATATCTTCGCTGCTTTTGAGCCAACTCCCACGCTACCACTTCTGGGTCTTCTTCTCCTCCTTCCATGGTCAAAGGTCAGACGACGGAGTCAGCGCGCGGTGGCTACGAAGGCGGCGGCAGCAGCGACCACCTGCGCTCCGCGTGACGTCACTCGGTTTCGCGCATGCGCAGCTGTGGCAAATCTGTAGTGTGGCTCACGCGAAGTCCGGTGTTGACGAGCCTAGTGAAGCTTTTCGCTTCAAAACACCTCCACTACGGCACCTCTTTCTTCCCTTCTTCTTTCACTCCCTCCTTTAACCCTTCCCTTACGGCGCGGTTCGGGTGTCCACCGACATATGTGAGACTACTGCGAGACAACTATATATATATATATATATATATATATATATATATATATATATATATATATATATATATATATATATATATATATATATATATATATATATATATATATATATATATATATATATATATATATATATATATATATATATATATACTGAAAGCGGGCCGCGGCCGGGTTCGGAGTCTGGACCGAAGTAGCGGCGAGTAGGGCCGGGCCCAGTCTAGATACCGCCCGTGCAGGCCTCGGCGAGTGTAAAGGTTATAATTTGTAGCCTGCGTTGTGCCGTTTAAACATTCCAGTTCAGCGGATGTGCTATTTCTACAGCATTTAAACAGCATCGCTTTGTCGATCTATAGTCGCAGCCCAAATGTTTTTTGGCTGTGCCGTAGTGGAGAGCTCCGGAATAATTTAGACAACCCGGGGATCTTTAACGTGCACTGACATCGCACAGCACACGGGCGCCTTAGCGTTGAAACCCGGGGATCTTTAACGTGCACTGACATCGCACAGCACACGGTCGCCTTAGCGTTGAAAAACGCTAAGGCGCCCGTGTGCTGTGCGATGTCAGTGCACGTTAATGATCCCCGGGTTGTCTAAATTATTCCGGAGCCTTCCACTACGGAACCTCTCTTTTCCTTTCTTCTTTCACTCCCTCCTTTATCCCTTCCCTTACGGCGTGGTTCAGGTGTCCAATGATATATGACACAGATACTGCGCCATTTCCTTTCCCCCAAAACCACTTATTATTATTATTATTATTATTATTATTATTATTATTATTATTATTATTATTATTATTATTATTATTATTATTATTATTATTATTATTATTATTATTATTATTATTGGCTCCACGCGTGGGCCTGAGATGGTGGAAGGAACATTCGCAATTTTCTAATCTGACCGGCAGTTTTAAGAAACTGGAAGTGACGACGATAGACATTGCTCAGTACGTTTTACCTACCTCCTTTTTTAAAATAATGATGGCCAGAGTATGAAGTAGTTTTATACATGCTGCCAAGGTGAGAGTCGCATCTATCAGCGCCCGTCTCGCGCACAGTTAAAACTTTGGCCAGGTCTGAACAAAAGAAAGGCCCCGCATAAAGCTTCCAGGGTTTGCGCGGTGACAATTGACAATGGTTTTGAGGAAAGGAAATGACGCAGTAACTGTCTCACATATCTCGGTGTACACCGGAACCGCGTCGTAAGGGAAGGGATAAAGGATGGAGTGAAAGAAAGGCTGCCGACCCTCGAAAGCGCAGGCCTTTAACATCTGGTTTATGGTTTATGGGGGTTTAACGTCCCAAAGCGACTCTGGCTATGAGGGACGCCGTAGTGAAGGGCTCCGGAAATTTTGACCAGCTGGTGTTCTTTAACGTGCACCGACATCGCACAGTATACACGGGCCTCTAGAATTTCGCCTCCATCGAAATTCGACCGCCGTGGCCAGGGTCGAACCCGCGTCTTTCGGCTCAGCAGCCGAGCGCCATAACAACTGAGCCACCGCGGCGGGTACACATTTTTGCGCAGAATTTGCTTTGAAGAACAAAGTCACAAGCATTGAAATTGAAAGTATTGGAATGATACACCAAATAAGACTACATAAATATACGTTTTGATCTAAGCATCAGGAACATACAACAGATAGTAAGGAGGCGCTCAAGAAATCAAGTTCGATGCCAGGCTTTAAGACTCGCTGTAGGAACTAAGACGGTTAGCGATCTGAAAGCGAAGCATTTGACGACCGTAATTGGTCTTAAAAGATGGCACATACCAGATGTCGCTGTTTCGTGTTGTGTAATATTTATTCCTTTGTTGCAGGTTAGCCAACTGATCAAAAAAGTAATCGTGATTTTTTCGGCTTCTTTCATAATGTTGATTTAGCAATGCATGGTAGAGTTCCGTAACTGCAGTGTTATTGTCAACGACGAAAAAAAGAGGTTGGTTACGAGCATAAAACGGGACGTTCGCAATAGTGCGAAAGACCTTTTAGTGCATTTTGTGCAATCTATGTGTGTTTCAAGACGTCGTCGTGCCCCACACCAAGTGTGAATAGGAAAGGTTAGACAGAAATAAAGCGTTGCAAAGTAAAAGTTCGATATTAAGTGACAATAGAAAACGTACCTGGTTTAGCACACCAGTGCATTTCGTAAGTTTCTTAATAAGGGTACAAATATGCAAATCCCATGACATATCACATTTGAATGACCCGCCAAGACGGTTTACTGAGGAGGTTGTTTCAATTTGTGTTGAATCAAGCGTAAGACTGGGTATATGGTCCAGTGGTTTGTTTTTTGGTGTAAAAAAAGTTGGTTTAGTTTTGTTTGCATTAATTTTCAATGAGGATGCGGTACTCCATTCGACTATTTCATGCAACGTTTCATTGGCCTGCAGCGCTAATTCGTTTATTGTTTGAGGCGTTAAAAATATGGTCACGTCACCTGCATACATACGAAATCTATAGCTTTACTGTCACTATTCACGGTGTCATTAATGTAGTGAATAAATAGTGTGGGCCCCAAAACACTGCCTTGCGGCACACCTGAGCAAATGGGTTTTTCAGCTTTGTTAATGAAGTAGCCCTTTGGCACTAAAAAAAAAAGTTACACGATGCGCGCGCCTCTGCGGCGAAAAAAACGAGTAGAGTGTACGCACGCTGGAGGTGCGCTTTCTGCAACGACGTGCCGCCCGCCGGGCGACATCACACACGCGCCCCCCTTGCTCAGTGTCGCTAGGTCTAATGTGCTCTGCTCTGAAGTTGCAGCGAAAGCGATTTGGAGCTAGCCACCGATTATCATAAGAATTTCTAACGTTTTTGCTCGTTACCGCTCAGATCAATTGGAAGTACGCTGAGGTCATCCTAATCCCCAATCCCAATAAACCGCCCTCCATCACGGCTCTCAGACCCATATTCCTTACCTGGTGTGTGGGGGAAATTTGTGAAAGGGCCTTCACATACTTGCCTTCAGAACTACATCGAGGAACACCAACTCTTCACACCATACATGCTCGGTTTTCAGCCAGGCCTCTCTGCTGAAGATGCTTTTCTCTTTCTCGAGCATTATGTCCTCGAGGACATCCCCAAGGGGAGCGGAACATCTGCTCCTCACTCTGGACATAAAAGCCGCATTCGACAACATATCCCATGGAGCCATACTGGAGGTACTCAACTCCATCAACTGTGGCCCCCGCATCTTTCAATACGTCAGCGCCTTCTTACCGAACCGAACCGCCACCATCGGCACCGGCTCCACACGTTCACCCCCATTCACCACACCCAACAAAGGCACTGCCCAGTCATATCCCCACTCCTTTTCAACATCTCCATGGCTACGCTGGCACACAAACTTTCCACACTCCCTCACATTGGCTACACACTACGCTGCTGACATTACCATCTGGTCTACCCATGGTTCCTGTCCAACAAAAAAGCCGCTCTCCAATCCGCCATGCATACAGTCGAAGACCGTCACCTCAAGTGGCATGCAATGTACCCCCGAGAAATCGAAAGTTATCCGTATCCATGGCCGCAACTACACATCACCCTGACACACTGACCTCCAAATCCAGAACCGCCCGATCACAGAACGCCCATTAATACGCGTCCTTGGCCTCTGGCTCCAACAAGAGGGGAGCCCTACTCATACCATCGCCCTATATCGCCCGCATGATACGACGGATTTGCCATTCATCGAAAGGGCATGCGTAAAGAGGTAGCAGCCCTCGCTATAAGCTGCATCCAGTACGGCCTGCGGTACCGCCACCTGACTCATGCAGACTTAAACAAGTTGAACGTTCCCTCACGCAACCTCTACAAGAGCTGGACCTCACTATGAACATTAAAGGCGCATTCGACAACATATATCCCATGACGCACCCTCTACAAGACTGCACTGGGCCTCCCAATCTGCACCTCTACAACACGCCTCCTCGCATTTGGCATCCGCAGCTGTCCTCAGCTCTCAACGTACTCGCCTCCTAATACCGCAGGCAGAGCCATTCTCCACCACGCTTTCGCGGCGGTCGACCACTCCTTCTCCCCCTACCTGCTATCCTTTGACGCCACTGACCCAGCAGCGGCAGAGACTATTGCCACTGCACTCATAATCAAATCAGAGGGCAAACAAATGCGCAGCTCCCACATTATTACCGACTCGCACGCCGAGTTCACAAACTTTCCCTCCGCATTTTGGGCGCCACCCTCAAGCAAGATCATGTGATCACCTGGGCCACCGGGCACGAAGGCCTAGAAGGTTGGCATCAGGGACCACGGAACTTTTTTGGAGTGAGGGGGCAAGTTTTGTCGTGTTTGTATATCGTGCCGTTTTTAGATTTCATTTCACTATTTTACTGTATTGCTCAATTCTTATTTATTTATATAAATTTCAGGATTTTGTATAATTTTAGTAGTTTATATATATATATATATATATATATATATATATATATATATATATATATATATATATATATATATATATATATATATATATATATATATATATATATATATGCAGACAAGTTAAAGGAAATGAGGGGCCTGTTTGACAAATTTATGAAGGGAGCCACCGGCGGCATGGTTGTTTTTTCTGCTGCTTTAAAAGTAATTTTCTTTAAGCAATTTATTAATCTAAGAATTATTATCCTACTGATAAGCATAACACACTAAAAAAAAAAAATTAGCGTTCCCCTATGCACCTTGGTTTCGGTGACTGTTGGCTCCCTTCATAAATATATATATATATATATATATATATATATATATATATATATATATATATATATATATATATATATATATATATATATATATATATATATATATATTGCGAACGTAGGTTGCGTTGGCTCCGCAGAATAAAGATTTAAGAGAAGTGGGCACTTCTACAAAGACACTTTTATTTATCAACGTTTCGACCGCACCGCGGTCTAAACGTTGATAAATAAAAGTGTCTTTGTAGAAGTGCCCACTTCTCTTATATATATATATATATATATATATATATATATATATATATATATATATATATATATATATATATATATATATAACATTCTTAACCATGATTGATTACAGGCTTAGAAAATTTTACATGCTTGCTTATTCCGCACTGTTATACACTTCAAAAACTATTATGCACTTCACTGTTATTATACACTGTTATACACTTCGAACCACGCAAATGGAAAGAAGCGTTCGAATGATGAGAAAAATCGTTTATTTGTTTTTGCATTCGCTCCCGCAGTGAAGTAAATGTGAGCTGATACGTTCATACAAGTAGAAAACAAAATAAAGTAGGCACTAAGTACAAAAATATTTTCACAGGCTGATGAGCTTCGTGACTGGTATGACAAGAAGGCATCGGGCATGCAGGAGAGGCTAAAGGAAGCCGAAAGTTGCTGTTCGTTCAGCCGTTCCGGACACGAACTCTTTCATAATGGCATCTAAACTGCAGGTCAGCGGCTCTTTTCTTGTGAACGTGGGGGAGGAGAAGATGCGTCAGCCTCTTCTGCGTCATTCGATTGCGCAAAAATGTTTGTACTCTACTCAAGGCACTGAAAGAGCGCTGCCCTGAATCAGCTAATGCGGGTACACAAGACACAAGTTGGAGGTACCGGACAACTTGGTCTATGATTTCACTTAAGTCTGCAGACTTTCCCTGCAGAATCTGTAATATGCGTTACGCTTGCGGCCGGACCCTCGTCACGCAGGAGCGTTGGCAAAAGCACGAGTTGCGCTGAAAGTCTACTCAGGTCAAAATCTGTAGCGTGCGCCCCTAAAAGCTCTTTTAAGCCACTTTCCGCGTAGTTTTGACCTCCAGCGGCGTCAGTCAGAATGTGCTCGAGACAACCAGCTGCTCCATGCCAGGCTGTTCGAATCGCCTTCGGATCTCGCTGGTAATCCGATCGATAGCGGCAAAAAACTCTTTTCTATGTAATGACTTGCAGTCAAGCGCTGCGGGCTTCACAGGCTTGAGTGTGAATTGAAGCCTCTTCCGTGGCTTCGAAACTCTGGGCACCCGGGCTTCCTTTAGCCATAACTTCGCTACTCTTTAGTTCGTCCGCTGCCATAGGACGTCAAACGCGGCGCCAGACCGTATCCTGGACAAGCTGTCACAAAGATCCTCTGCTGTTTTGCTTGTATACAGCGCGATAAACTGGGCGTTGAAGCATCCTCGCTACCTCCTCGAATGGGCCAAACAGGGTTATGAAAGGCTGATTAGCAATGAAGTTTCGAACTTCTTCAGTACTTTCTCGTGTCCTTTCAATGCTGTATTGCTTGTGCCAGTGATAGAGCTATGAGCTTGTACCAATACCAATTCCTGCAGAGTTGCCTGCACCCTTTCATAGTTCTCGACAAACCTTTCCATTGATTCTACTCGTTGGACACAGTGGCAGTAGGTTGTTCGGGATGGAACAATCCTGCTTACCTGCCTCAATTCTTGGCCAACGGCAACGTGCGAACAAACATCCTTCCTGTTCTTCGACTCGAGGATTGCATTGGAAAGATCTTTTACAGAGTTCAGAGCGTCGCCAACGACATCGCAGCTCCTGGCGACCTCTTGGAGTGCCAAGTCTAGTTAGTGCTTACTGCAGTACACAAAGATTGACCGCGGTTCAGAGTCCGTGATCCTTTTTTGAACACCAGTAAATCTGCCTGACATTTTCGCGGCCCCGTCAAAACAGTGGCCCCTTAGGCCGTGGAAGTCCATGCCTTAACGCAAAATCATGTCGCTCACTGCTTTATGCAAAGTCTCAGCTCTGCTGTCTGGTGCATTGTATATGCCCAGAAACTCCTCACCAGTGTAACTTCCAGTGTAATCGTGTTTACCCAACGCACACAAAATGTGAACTGCTCATTTCCAGTAACGCCGGTAGTGCTATCTGCTATTATTCCATAGAATGGGCTGCATTTGAAGTCTGATTATGATCCGCTCAACGCTGTGAGCTATAATTTCTATAATCTCGTTCTGAATGTCGCTACTCAGCCATCTATCTCGTAGCTCCATCCATATCTTCAAAGCAGGCACGTTTTGTGATCGTTAATCTAGCAGATCAAGAAGGTTTCCGTCACCCTTCGTTTGCCTTTGCAATACTTGGCCTATGCGCCATAGGTAGCGGACCGAACTTATTATGACGCGCAGTGCGTGCCTGTCTTCCTGCTGCTGTCTGCTACTATACGCTACAGCGAGACTACGCGCATTCCTTTTTCTCTCGACAGTTGGCGGCTTGCGGAGACACAGTGAAATTTCCTCTTTTCGTGGCACTTGAATTTTTCAATATCCTTTTTCCAGTTATTGAACCCAACTTGAATAAAGCACGGTTCCACTCCTGCAGCGTTTCCTCCTCTTTCCTTGAAGGCTATGGGCACAGATTGCATAAGACGACGTCGCGCTCGTACTCGTACGAAAGCCATGTGAATTTTTCGAGCCATGCATATCTTTGCAAGACCTTCCAGTCTGGTTTCTTGGAAATTTGTAGCCCTTGGGAGGCAGCGTTCGGACATCCGGGGGTGTGTCGTCGTGGCTTCTGGGTTTCATCGGAGCGCAGGCGCCGGAATTTGAGGCTGTCCGGTCCAAGTCTGCTGCGAAGAGATGCTCTCCAACTGGTATCACCGTTGCTGGGATCTCTGCAAAAAGTGGGGTGAGAGGGATTATTAGCCGATCATTGTATATATCTGCCCTTTTTTATCATCCCTTCAAGAAATAGCAAGAGAAGTGAAACATTCATGAAACGCAAACAGTTCGCGAAAGCTACATTAAGAGCATAATAGAATTAAATATTGCATATAGTCATAAACATACCGTCAATTTGCTGCTCGTATTGCATATGGTAACATATAAAAAGCAGTTCTCCAGAATATACATTAGAAATGCAAAGATATATACAACAGTGGAATATCACAAATGCGAAGATACAGCTTGACAAACTTTGTCAACTTTTTTGCCCGGGGCAAAAAAGTGTCGCTGGAAACAAAGTTCACTGCATGTATACACAAAACCTCGCAACAAGATATTTAAATATAGTCTATAATAAAGTCTCTAATAAGTCTACATATCTTAGCAAAAGTTGCTGTATATATGCGTCATACAAGCTAAATAAATATGTCGCGCAATAACAGATAGTAAACTTTACGCATAGAAACACAGACGATCCAGGCAAGAATAAAACTATGATCGCAGAAATCGTTATATGTATTTGGGCCATGCCGCGGTCACGACAGTGCCATATGGGTAGAATAATAGAGGAAGAATGCAGAAATCAATACGAAAATGTGTATTTTCGCTGCCTGCAAAGTGACAGCAATCATTCTGCATCGAAAATTAAAGGGTATTGGTCTGGTTCAAGAAAGAAGTAAAAGCAGGTAGCTGAAAAAAAGGAAAGAAAAGGACAAACGAAAGCCACAGATGATGCGGCAAGTTGAACTACCCAGTATCCGAGTGTGTGTGTTGAGAAACGCCGCATGGTCCGGGCTTTCAATAAGCAAGGTCGGTCAAATTGGTTATTTATGTCCTCGTAATTTTCGTATTCGTATAGTAGATTTTCACAGTGACGAATCGTTGGTTCGAGGAAGGTTCACGAACCCTTCCTCTAGTGTCGTTCGGCTTGGAAGATGGACAGGAGGCGAGCTTGTAGATGATGACAGCAGAGCATATATTTACAGCATACATATACAGAGAGTTAAACTGGAAAAAGCAGAACTGAATTTACAAAAGAACAAACTTTGCGCTACTTTACTCATCTACCCGGCAGGTTAGAGCCTAAGTAGCATCACGTTACATGCTAAGCATGGAACCCCAGCTCAGACTGGACTGGACTCCATCCGTTCACATGCGCTTTTAAGCACTGATATGCTTGGGTATCGGGACCGAGGTCTTCACCGTATGACGATGAACTCGGCAGACGACGGAGGGAAGCCTTCAGGAGGGTTGGTAAACTTGAAGGTTTATTTACATATTTACAACAGAAGCAGGGAGACCAAAAGTCAGATATGAAGTGCCGTGAAAGTGCCAGCCAAATCGCGGCTTAAATACAGTGGATATTCCCTAGGCACCTAGCTAGGGAAACCGGTGGCTGATCAAGCGTCCAATGGGCAGACACACTCTTCATAGTCTCTTCCCTAACCCCGTGACCGCTCCGCCCTCACAAACACGTGCACAGGCGATAAGGAATCCTGGCGCCTTGAGGTCCTGGAATGCTGTTTCCGACGGGTTGACCAGGTGCATAAGGTCGTTGGCTTTGCAGGTGGTGATCCCCTCCGTGAGAAAGATGCGTCCTGACGGCCCCGTGAATTCCAGAGGGTAAGATGAATCAGCCGTGTCCGCCCCCGCTTTGTCTGGCCGCGCAGGTGCAAGCGAGCGAGGAGGGTCCGGCGCCTTTGTTCGGGTCTTTCTGCCGGTCCACGTGAGGGCGCAGTTCGGGAGAAATGCCGCATTCCATACTCCGGACGAAGGGATGAGAGGCCTTTCGGCACAGCTCGCCGTCGCCAGGAGCCGTTCCTAATCCTCTTCTCAGGACGACAGCACCTTTGGTCAAACATAGTTCGATCGCGCCTGCCGGGCTCGTCTGTTCCCGCTGTCGGGGCCTCCGATCACAACAGCACTTAATCAACAAAGGACTAAGGGCCGTCATTTTCAGTGGCCCGCCCTAAGCATCAATTCTCCAGTCAAAAATAACATGAGAGATGGGGACAACCCCTTGGGTTGGGCTTAGCCTCGAGCCCAGGGTCTCGTTAACAACACAAACTAAATAAAAAACAAATACGCCATAACTCTCTCTCTCAAGTGAGAGAATCCACACGCTCTCCCTTCGGAGCTAATCCGGCTTGCCTCAGGCACACCGCCACCCATCATCGGACCGCGTCACCCGTCAGCAACAGAAGAGGGAGCGAAAGGGCCACGAGGCTGCCGCACTACCGACGGCGGGACACAGCTAACAAGCAAGAAGGGGTTTGTCTCCCGCTCCGAGAAACCAGATAAGGACCGTTCCTGTTTTCCCCCGGTTTGGTTGAGTACGGCGTGTCCGCCATGACAGGTGCCTGTCACTGCCCTCCTGGAATAACGCTTTTTGTTCACGAGGCACGGAGGGACGATTAGGGGGGGTGGGGAGGGTCTGTGCGTCAAGCGACTATTTTCGTTCCCCGTATGCACTCGGGGGCTCTCGCTTATACTGGGGAGCGGCTTCCGCGTGTGCCGGCGCCCTGCTTCCTGCAAAGGTACGCAGCTGGAAAAGTTACACGTATGATAGCTTTGATCATGATGCTAACCGTTACAATAAACTGCAAAAATTTCTGCGGTTTTAAAAGCTAATAAACAGTCGTACATTTTCCTAATTACGCATTTATGGGCCTGAAGGAACAGGCTCTTTACCTGCATTGATTTTTTGCTGCTTTGCAATCTAAAACAAAAAATTTTATGAGAAATTTATATCCATAAAGTTTCGGAACTGAAATCCATGCGCTCCCTAGATTCCGCGGCCGCCGGGAGATGCCGCGACGAGCCTGCTTGTCATCGAAACGCCCTTGAAGCTCTGTGTTCGGACGAGGCTTCTTGCATTATGTGACTCCAGGTGCATGGCGTTAAGTGCCACGAAATCCAGCCCGAGCTCGCAATGTTCGCGCCGAAATGTCTTTTCGAGCGTGAAAAAGACATTGTAGACAAAACCCAGCATGATTTCCGGCGCTGGTGGTTGTCTTGGTCGGCGGTTTATGAAAGCACGAAAAAATTTCGTGGTGGGGGGGGGGGGGGGGACGAAGGCCCATAACCCACCCCCCTGGCTACGCCCCTGGCCTTGCCGTCTATTAACTGACCTATGATTTTCGCAAGTCGTACCTCTCGAATTTGCTCTCCCTCCACAAATACTATAACAGGGTCAGTCTCCTTTCTTCCTAAATATTAGAAACTCCGATTTGTTAGGTGTGCATTGGAGTCCGCAACTATTAGAGTCACTAAGGGTAGACAGCTGGGCTAGTTGGTTTGCATTATTATGGAACATGGTACCAGCGCAAGAAACAAGGACAAAGGGAGAAGAAAGACAACACGAACGCCGGTTTCCAGGTTTAGCTCCTCACATAAGGCGATAGCCTTTTTCTTCACCTTGCCCAGGGACAGAGACTTCGGTACAACGTTTTTTTGTCATAGCCTCGCTTGCCTTCTGTCGGAAGAGGGCTTTAGGCATCACGGCGAAGCCGCCCTCCTCATCTCCCACTAATAGTCAAAGCCAACGGCGAAGCCACCTTCCTCATCTCCCACTAATAGTCAAAGATCCTTACTCTTCAGGTAATTTACAGTGGAAATAATTTCAAATTTGGGGGCCAAAGGGCCTTTACCGCAGGCACTCAACGCCTTCAGCGATACAGCGTTCCTGGTCCTCTGGGCTGGCTGCAGCCGCTACATCCCTGACTATCGAGAGCATTTGTACAGGTTCTTCTTTAGGCTGAACGCAAAACTTCGTTCGTGCTGTCTTTCTTCTCCTTTCGTGCTTGTTTCTTGCGCTGGTACTATGTTCCATACTATTAGAGTATTTGTTGCACGGTATCCACCGCACATTGTAGTAGTCTTTTCTGCATGCTCCCAATTGACCCTCCGGAGGTCCAAACCGCAATGTCGTCAGCATACAGCGCGTACTTGACACCCTGTATGCTGTCCAGCCTACTCGGTAGTCGTAATAGGGCAGTGCTGAAGAGCAAAGGGAGCAGCACTGCCCCCTACTGTGTGCCCCTACTTCCCAGTCTCGTGTACTCTGACTTTACTTCGAAGACATTGAGCCTAACTTTTCGGTTCGAGAGAAATTCTTTGATATAATTAGACGTCCTTTCACCACAATTGCAGTCCTGTGAATTTTTGAGCATGATATCATGTTTGACATTATAAAAGTCACCTTTGAGGTTTAATGCTCAAATTGCCCCGGTCTGATAGCCTCTAGGTTTGTCGATGATTTCTTCTTTTAGCTGTAAAAATACGTCTTGAGTCGAAAGGTTTGGTCTGAACCCGAACATCGTGTTTGGGAAGAAACCACTTTTATTACAATGTCTGTAAATTCTTTTATATGCCACTTTTTTCATCAACTTGACAGTGCACGACGCTATCGATACAGACCTCAAATTCTTGATACTGACTTCTTTACCGGGTGTCAAAATAAACAGAGCTACTGCCGTCTTCCATTCCTCCCGAATTTTTCTTTCCAACCAGCATTTTTTAAAGAAGTCCGTGATTGCCTCAAACGACTTGTCGTCCAAGTTAGCTAGCATTTTGGTGGTCACCCGATCTCCGCCAGGGCAGGTATCCCGCCTCATGTCCACGAGTACGGCACGCACCTCCCAGGTTATGATCTTCTTGTCCATTTTCTCATTCTGTGTTCCTTTGTAATCTTCCACATCCACACCGACACCCTCCTATTGTATGTATCTAGTTTTCAGTTCTGCAATGGATCCCTTGCTAACGAAGCACGAAACGCGTCCCATTGAATCACCCTGGACTGGCGACGAAGGCGGTGTGGTGCGTGAGGGGCGAGGCAGAGCCGAATGCGATGGCGATCCCTCCCCCAGCAGTACGGTTCGCGATGGCAGCTAACCGTCTGATAGCCCAGCCACGGGGCCAGGTAATAATAATAATTATTGTTTTTTGGGGCAAGGAAATGGCGCAGTAGCTGTCTCATATATCGGCGGACACCTGAACCGCGCCGTAAGGGAAGGGATAAAGGAGGGAGTGAAAGAAGAAAGAGGTGCCGTAGTGGAGGGCTCCGGAATAATTTCAACAACCTGGGGTTCATTAACGTGCACTGACATCGCACAGCACACGGGCGCCTTAGCATCTTGCCTCCATAAAAACGCAGCCGGGAACTCGAACCCGGGAACTCTGGATCAGTAGCCGAGCGCCTTAACCACTGAGCCACCGCGGCGGGTTACCAGGCCAGGTCCGATGAATGCGGTGGCATGCTTTGGTGGGTGCTGCATCGTGTAGGCATAGGTACGTCATTAAGCAAGAGAAATTGGTTGCGTACCGAGGATGAGACGCCCACGTTCGCTGAACCACTCAAGGTGAAGGGCATTAAAATCACCGGCGATTAGAATAGGGCAGAGATGATGACGACGAAGCCAGGTGAGCCACCTCAGACGAAGACGGGTGCCCGCCCCAAGTAGGGACGCACACAACAGGACACAAGCACAATCGCGCACTGGGAAAGTTTCACCTTTACGGCCACCACCTCTTGCCACGCGGTACACCATGTCTATGTAGAGACGTCTGAACATTTATGCTCGAAGTTTGTGACTTTTTACACATAACCGAACTATATGCTTTTTTGCAACACTTCATAACTTTACTGCTGACAACAATTTTTATGGCGTGTGGAAAATTTAGCTTTAAAAAGAAAGAAAAATGCGGCTGCTGTCACTTCATTTAATTGCCTTAAAGGCGACGAAGGCCCATACGGGTGGCATTAGATGAGGAGATTATATACAACAAGAAGTGAAGAGCAAGATTATTTCGCGGAATGCGCCTTCCGCGAAATGAGCTCCCTTCCGCTCCCCATGAAGTTGTGCATGGCCATCAGCAGATTTGCTTTGTGCTCTGTTTTTCTCTTTCCCGGGTCCATCAGGCATCTCAGTATGGAACAGGTAATCTTGAGGTTAAGTCTGCCATTGAGAGAGTCGCAGAGGTTATTCGAGGCATACTGCTCCGCCTGCTCCGTAAGCCTTGCTATACTTTTCTTTAGTTTCCTGTTCAGCTTCTGCCTCTTCCACCTCTTTGTGAGACCACCCCTTGCTTCTTATAGATGCAATAAATGCGGGTCAATGGCCGGAAAGTCATCCGATGTCTTTATCCTTCTCGTGTGAGTTTCCACGTCCTCCAAAAGCATTTTCGCCCATGTCTCATAACCTTCACTGCTGTGCTCCTTCTTTTCGCTCCTGCACTCCTTGACTTTATCCCAATTTGTAATTCTCGCTGTCCCACTTTTACTGCTGCTCTTGTAGCACTCCACCGTAGTCTGCAGGATAAAGTGATCGCTACTCAAGCTCTCCTTCAAATTCTCTCAGGCTGCATGTCTTTACATTTTTACTTAGGGACAAATCTGGACTATAGCGTCTTTGCAGACGCTATTGGCCACTCTAGTATAGGCAAGCTTGGGTCCGCTAGGATATCGTTAGCGCTTCATTCGTGATTGCATCCGCCAAGTGTTTTCCCTTCACAATCTCATACGAGTAGCCCCATAGGTAGCTTGCGGCGTTGAAATCTCCTACAATTAGCAGTGGACCGCCATTAGCTGCGATCTTGGTTTTTCTTAAAATTCTCCCGAACATGTCCCTTGTATCCTTGGGCCTGCTATAGATATTTACGATGCAAGCACTTTTGCTTTCTCTTCGAAGTGGTAGCATTTATATGCAAGTATATTCCACCCCCTCCACTTCCAGATCAACGATTTGTGCTGCGTATTCTTTGCGTACTAATATGCACGTGCTTGGGTGAAGATGAAAGGTCTTGTACGCAATGAGCTTCGCGTCCGCATTGGTCTCCTGCAGCGCTATTGCTGCGGGTTTGAGATCAATGCTATTTATATACTGCTGTAATGTGGCCTGTGTTTTCCTGAATCCTCTGCAGTTCCATTTCCAAATAATTAATTCGTTATTTTGATTATGACTGTCCATCTGGTTCGAGACACTCATCATCATCGTATAAAACTCTGACTGAAGGCTCCGGCTGCTTTGCTTCAAAATTTTCCTTCCTCCATGAATCTCCTTCTCCTTCCCCCTGAATAAATGTTTCCTTTCTATTGAGTTTTCAAATAATAACTAAAGGAGTTTGCTTTACCATAAAATATGTGACGAACAGTGTTTATTATGTTTATGTTGTTGCCCTTAATCTGTGCGTTATTTTAGTGATTTAGTTATTTGGCCACTTGGCGCTGCGGTCGGTAGCGCGCCCCATGCTCGCACCAATGCCAATGCTACGCGGTTACGCGCACATAAAGAATCCTTTTGAATATGGACGTATGACATACGTACGGTTTTTACCATGGTTTTTATTGGTCGGTTTTCGCTACCTCACAGTGCTGTTAGCAGTTTTCGCGTCCTAGTTGTAGCTTTCGCCAGCTATGCTGCACAGAAATGCGAACGTCGTTCTCTCCAAAAGTAAGTCCCGTTTCACTTCTCTTCCGTCATGAAACCGTGAAAAAAAAAAAAACAGGTCAATTAGTGACCGAGCCGCTAATGCGCTCGTTTGAAACTTAATTGGAGCACTTCCGGACAAAAGCGGCCGCCTGTCAGTCTTTTCAGCCAATGTTATGTTATACCCATGTCAGCTAGCCTTGTGCCGTCCATTCTTAGTACGAACACGGCGTAGAGTGGCCGCAAGCCGCGGTCTGCGGAGCCCGAGCGCAACCGGCGTGGCCGCGCCGGCCGTGCATCAAAGCGAAGCGGCGCATGCGCACAAGGGCCTGCGGGCACTTCGTGTCGTCTGCTAGACCGCAGGAGTGCGCTGCAATAACAAAGCTAAATAAAGCCCAGCAAAGCAAGCACGGCGCGCTCCCGCACTGCGCGTCTGAGCCGCTTTGGTCCGATGCGCTGCCGCGCCGGATACGCTCGCGCTTCGCACACCACGGCCACGCTCCGCCCTTGGTACTAAGAGTGGACGACCTTGCATACCAAAGTGGCTGGCTTTACACGTCACCCATTTGAACTTTACATTTGCTTCCAGCAACACCTAGACATGGCACCTTTTAAAAACTTGCGCAGTCTGTTTGGGGAAATTGGAAACTAAATTTATCAAAAGGTAAAGGGGCTGTGAAAGAAGGTCTCAACAAAGATGTGATGTGCCTAGGATGCTAAAGGACGCCACTTTACAAATATCCCGTCAGCAAGAATTGTTTAGATGCGCTTCGTAGAAGCTGAGTTATCTCTAGTCAAAATTTGAATTTCTGCATTTTCGCGCCTTTCCCTCTCTTCTCGTCACTTTTTGCACGCTTAAATGTCGGCGCTCCTCCGCCGGCCCCTCGCACTCGCCCCTCCACCGGCTGCCAATGTGCGCGAACCAATGCTAGCAGTCCGCTGCTGACGTAACGAGCTCTACATGACGTAACGAGCGCGGATACTGACGTAACGAGCGCGCGCGGATTCGGGCGAAAGCGCAGCACCGCAGGTCGCCGCTAGGCGCAGAAGCGGGCAGTTTTAAAAATTTTGTTGTAAATTATCGGCTCGCTTTAGAGGTCTTCTACGCGGCATGAACGCTCGTTGGCCTGTACTATACATAATGCGAGCATTTTATAGTCAACCTCAAATCCCCTTTTCAGGGACCCTTTAACATATATATGTGCTCGTATAATGTGGCTTGGCTTCCAAACAGCCTGTTTCGTTTAAGTATTGCTATAGAAGGCGCATATTTTTTGCAATATATTGGTTCAAGTCCGCGGTTTGTTGAGTTGAGTTGAGTGGTTGTAAACTACCGGTGGGATTAGCCTTGCAGTTGCTGCCGGCAATTGCTCCACCGTAGCGACACTTAAATAGAAATCACAGAAACACTGTCCGCAAAAACCCAAATAAACACTCCTGAGGTCACCATGTGGAGGCCAAATCCGTGTCCTGCAGGTAAAGTAGAAGAAGGCGAGAAGCATCCCTTCTACTCGACTGGCTCCCGCGCGGGAAAACAATGCCCTGAAGAGAATTGTGAGGAACTCCTGCCTTCTTGAGGGATCCGAATAACACAGCCCGTTCCGCATTGTAAAAGTACAGCACAAGAGGTAATGTTCTATGTCACCACACACACCACACGTTGAACACAATGGTGACAACGCTAGGCCAGTCTTATACATCCACGCCGGCGTACGAGCAGAATCCGTGCGAACGCGGTGCAGCAAAATGGCTTGGTACCTTTTGAGACCCTTGGTCACACATGGCTGATGAGGAGAGCTCCACAAAGAACTGAAGTGGCACAACACCACATCTCTGAACATTTGCTTGACTTCATGAGGGACTCCATGTACTGGAATCCCGGAGAGAGCTGTATGGGCGAGGTTGTCTGCTATCTCGTTGCTTAAGACACCTATGTGCGAGGGCACCCTTTGAAAACGGGTTCCGAATAAATTTTCAGTACACAGGACTTCAATGAGAGGTCTGTTAGCAAGGCTTGGTACGATTGCAAAATGGAATATACAGTATTCATCATGAACCAGCAGTTGTATTCCTTTTATAAAGCTTAGTGACAGTGCATGCACAAAGCTCTACGCTGTGGACTGCATGGCCTTTATTCTATTTGTACGAAGACTTCCAGCATCAAGGTATTCTTATCCAGGGTCAGCTTTTTGTTTGTCTTTTATTCTTCTTTCTTCAGTGGTGCTCCTACTTATGTGTGCAGGCAGCTTGCAAGGTTATCACATAAACTCCTGGCAAGCTAGGCTTGTTGGGTTTTTGGTAAGTGCTCTTCACAAGCAACACAATATTTGCTTTACTTCCTGCTTCTCTATACATGTGTAGGCAGTTTGACGCTGTTTTGTTTTCCCAAGGACCTTCTCGTTGACTGGGCTTCTCGAGTTTGGCAGGTGAACGCACCATGCACATCTGCAGATACTGCCCTGCTTCACTCAATACTTTTCTTTTCATGCACGGTCTGCTTAACAGTGGTTTTTGGGGCACCACCTGGCTGGCTGAACTACTTCAATTTCTGGTAAGTACTGTTTATAGCTTGCACTTTCATTGTTTCACTTCATGTTTTTCTATATATGTGCTACCTGTTTGCTAAACTTTGTTTCTCAGATCCTGTTGTTTTCTCTACCTGACCTTTTGTTTTGTTAGACCTGCTGCAGTTGGTCAGAAGAGCAAGGGCTTGGGCTAGTTCCATGCAGATTCATTGCAGCAGCTTGTACATGGTTGTTAATAATTAAATACTGTATGCATAAAGCACACGCTCGAGCAAACCGAGAACTCGAGCCATTTAATGTTGCTGGCTTACTTTGTAGAAGGTCAGAAACATCGGAGTAACAACGCTGCCATAGTGAGGTTAAGAAGCTAATTTGTGTGTTACTGCTCTGGGCTGTTCTTTCTGCTTTTGTCCATTTACATGCCTAGTTCCTGAAGCTTATGTAAACATTTTGCACACTACCTGAGGTCTGCTGCTATTAACCCAGAGGTTGAATAAATGAGCTAAAGGAATTTTGTGGCAATACAGCTGCATTTTCCTAACTTTTGCTCCATCAGTAACGAAAGTTCCAGCAGTAAAACGCTTTGTTGGTGCATGGCTTGTGGAAAAATAAAGCGCCAAACAGGACAGCACAGAAGAAGAGACGACGAGACAGGCGCTACCGGCAACTACAAAAGGGTATTAGCCTGGGCTAGTCGGTACGTTTCGCAGGAAAAGGTACAGCGCAAAAGGCAGGACTATTTGTAATTTATATAGTAGCTTCTTTTGATTCTAGCGTTAATTCTACAACTTTGAACTTTAAACTTTTGGGGTTCGAATAATAGCGGATGAATTACACGGGGACAAAACTGTTTAACGATAACAAAAACATTGGCTATATTCAAGAAACATTACACACGTCTTCTTCCGACGACTGTTCTTTTCCCACTGGCCCCGTCCCCAAGCTTTTTCACCCTCAATGTCCACGAGGCACTTTTTCTCTCTCCCCCGCACATGCGCGTGGTTTGGTGGTCGCGTCCCCACCCGAAGACTTGCGCCGTGTTTGACATCTGGAGTTCATTCGGGAAGGAGACCACTTGCGGGCGTGTAGAGCTGAAGCGCCGTCTGTCGCCGACCGCGCGGCTCTCCCCTATGTCGCTGCCAATTAAAGGCGCCGTGCTGTTGGTGGTCTTTTGTCAGCTCTCTTTGGGGCGCCGCCTTTCGGGTGTCTCCAAGGGCGCCCAGGTTTCTGTTGCCGTCTGTTTCTGCTTTGTAGCACTTTACTCAAGCTAGGCGTTTCTTTCCGGGGAACTGCTGTTTGTTTCTTTGTTTCCATGTTTCTTTACACTATTGCTATCACAGCAATAAAGACATCAGTCGTAAGTACCGCGCCTATGTCTGTCCGCTCATTTAGTCCTGTCTTTTTGCGCTGTACCCTTTCCTGCTACTGGCAACTGTTTACTGAAACCAGAAGTGGCTGAATATATAGCCATGAGGGGAGAAAGGTGGGGCGAAGGAATAACAGGTGCATGATCACGTGCGGGAGCATGAAAAAGGCATGGTAGAAACACATATGAATCAACGATTTCTAAACCTATCTACTCCGCAGTGCTTGCAGTGATATGGCAAGCACGTCTCTTGCTCTGTGCTGTCCTCTTTGGCGCTTTATTGTTCTACCACGTTCCAGCAACAAAGTGATCTGATTCAAGGTCAGCTTTTCGGTATGTTGCATATTCTCCTGGCCTCAGTAATGTTGCTCTGCGTGTGTAGTACTCTCTGTATGTACTTCTCTGTGTGTGCATTGCTCTGTATGTGCACAGGTTGTCTGAAGTTTTCAAAAGTCGCATGACTTGCTGGGATTCTGGTATTTGGTAAGCCAGTGTGCAGCTGGCACAGTCCTTGCTTTACGTTGAGCATTTCTGTTTAAGCCCACACTGTTTGACCACGTTTCTGGGGATGTCCACTGACAAAGATACCCCTGTTCACTTTTATATTGATAGTTTGTCCCTTCTTTTGGTGCTCACAACCTTAGTAACCAATACCAGAATTATGAACACTAAGAGAAGCTGGCTGACATTCTACATTCATATGCCATATACATGGTGGCGAGTGAAGAATGAGGTGTGATGGCCGATGGCAGTGAGGTTATTTAATGGCTGCTGGCCTAGCGCGAGCGCTTTGTCCCGCGCCACTGCCAGTTTCTTCTTCCTCGTGAGACTACCCGGGGCCACCAAGCGATCGTCCCGATCATGAATGAAAGATATTGACGAAGAGATATGCAAAATGGTGATGGGCTTGAGAGAACAGTAGAACAGAAATGATGAAGGGGTGAAGTGCTGGCCGCCACGATCACAGAGATGGGCAAATGAATCCTGATCCACGAAGCTTCCGGGCCACAGGTCGCTAGGAGCCGACGGCCGAGGCCCTTGAATGCACCGAACGGCATCGGCAGGGGGGCGGTGTCCTCCAGGGTCATCACGAGGGGGTGCGGTCCGCATCGGGTGCAGAGCTCAACAGGAGTGCAACTCCAGCCCAGAAGGAAGAGGAGAAGCAGTGACTGCGACGGGCACGCTGCGCTTGTCAAAGAGCCTTATTTAACTCTGAATGAGCTCAAGGTTTAAATTACGAAACTCACAGCCCTCTGTGATGTAAGTCTGAGAAGGCACTTTTCGTCGAAAAAACTGTGCTATGGTGACACCTCACAAAGGCAAGCATTGCACCTCAAAGAGGCCTGGAATTGTTCCGCATTGGACTTCGTCACATTTATAAATCACTGGGATTTTATTGTCTCGTGCAACCTTTCTTCACTAGATTTTCAAATATTTCTGCAGGTGTACCTGTCTCTGGCATCATGAGAGCAAGGGGGAGGGGGAGGAAGGGGATGTTGTGTGAAAACTAAACTATGAAAACCAACCTAACATCAAATTGCATCAACGTCGAAAAAACGACCTGCACATTTGCAGCTTTTGCAGTTATCGTGAATTGTAAGATCTAACGTCCCGAAGCTACACATGTGCTACACATGGCACTAACGTCGCGCACTGCATGGGTGCTTTTCTATTTTGCCTTAATCGAAACATGGCCGCCGCTTTCGGGATTGAATCCGCGATCTTGGGGTCAGCAGCCACTAGGCCACCACGGTGCATGGGGTTCTTTCACATGTAGAAATTTTGATGTTTTTTTTGCTTCATACACACTCCGAGCAAGTGAATGCGTTCATTCACCAAGTAGCTCCACAATTTTTCCATCAATTCGTTCCTGATCAGGCCAATATGAGTAGGGTTCAATTATTAGTTTTTTACCTGAATATGAAAACAAAATTTTCGGAAATGATTACAGTTTACTGCTTATTAGTGTAATCCTCTTGACACTGACACATTAATTCCACTTTGCCATTGTGGTTGCCATCACAACTGAAGGAGACTTTATTGCGGCAGGAAGCCTGTTTCCGATTCCCTGACGGCAGTATCATAAAATCGTTGCTCATGCCGAAATTTTTTCTGTTTCATCATCATGCTGACTACGCCCATGGCAGGGCAATGGCCTATCCAATTAACCCTGTCCTTTGCCAGCTGCGGCCACCATATCCCCGCGAACTTCTTAATGTCATCCGCCCACCTAACTTTCTGCCGCACCTTCCTACGCTTGCCTTCTCTTGGAATCCACTCCGTTACCCTTAAGGACCGGTGGTTATCTGCATTCGCATTATATGCCCTGCCCAAGCCCTTTTCTTCCTCTTGATTTCGACTAGGATGTCATTAACCCGCGTTTGTTCCCTCACCCACCCTGCCCGCTTCTGGTCTCTTAACGTTACACCTATATTTTTCTGTCCATAGCTCACTGCGTTGTCCTTAACTTGAGTTGAAGCCTTTTCGTTAGCCTCCACGTTTCTGCCCCGTAGGCGAGTGCCGGTAAGATACAGCTGTTGTATACTTTTCTCTTCAGGGATATTGCTAAACTGCAATTCATGATCTGAGAGAACCTGCCATATAAACTCCACCCGATTCTTATTCTGGTTATGAAAGACAAATTAATCCCCAGGACTCAGGTCTGAACTGCAGGGTGAATGGTAATCCTCCATGAAGCACATTACCCGATATCAATTTGCGATTTCCAAGCCATGTGATTTGGCGTATTGTCGCGAAGCAGATACACAGTTGCCCAACGGCGTTCCGCTTTGAATATTCACGTAATCCCACCCTTCATACTTTCTCTAGTCATCATCTTGTGTGGCTTGAATTTTAGTAATAAAACGCCTCCTATATCCTAACTATCTCTTGTCACGTTCTTTCCAGCTGACATTTTGCACTTTCATTGCATAGACTCTTGTTTGCACACCTGATCGTTGGGGCAGTCACGCCTGTCATCACACGTAACCTCCTTGAGTTTTCCTACGCATGTCTAAATTGTCCTGGCTATTTTGCTGGCCGCATGCATTCTTCTCAGATGTCAGCATTTCTGGCACCATCAGGAACTAACCTTTGACATCATAGCTTCAAGAATGGTACTGCAAAACATGCCTACTGAAATGATAATTAAGACAAACGATATTCCAAAATCATGACCTCCACATTACGGCATATTTCCTGTAAAGACTTTTTGACAGGTCGCCCTGAACGGGGGTCATCTGCAATTGATTCCCTACAGCTTTTAAACTGCCTGACCCTAACCCCGATATCCACAAACGCTGCTTTAATTTCCTTAACGTGATAAGACACTCTTTGGGAAGAATGGCTTAAGTTGGGGGTAGAAAGGTGATCATGACCATGTACTGCAGTTATCCCTTGATAGATTTCCTTAAGTTTCTTTTTTTTCCATTGCAAAGGATTCAGTCACGCGAGACGATGTTTGACACAAATTTTTCTTCCTTCCTAGCAAACATTTCTCTACATTTGCCATCCTGTCACTCCCAGTACTTTAACCAGGCTGAACTGCTACTGTGTGTTCAAATCCGAACTTGTATTAGTCTGTACACACAAGCTCAGCTCTCTAACACTGGCGAACATGCTGGTGTAAACAGCTTACTGAACAATTAAGTGACGTTGCTTATTTGTCCTTGATCATGCCTAGCTACGCATATAAGTTCATTTGTTTTCTGTATGTTCGAGTGGGCCGTGCGCTATTCACCCTTTTAGTTTCTTTGCACTTCTCTGCGCAATCATTACACGCTTTTTCAAATGATCGGGCAGTGCTTGCGTCATCAATTGATTATTATGAAGGAAAGTGGGTGGGAAAAGGGCAAGGGTAGGGGCTTACGCGCCAGCTGCCGCATTGGGTGCAGCTGACCCTAGTGACGCCACTGGTGTCCTCACATGTGGGCAGCGTCTCGGGTCGGTGAGGTCGGAAGGTCGAGTCATTGCGTTGGCCGTAGTTCATCTTTTCAGGTAGTCGGGGCGGTGGAGCAATTGCGAGGTCGGTTTGAGTCCGGCAGGCTGGGCGCCGCCAGCCGGCCAGGACCAGGAACCCGCAGCCGACAGACCAAGGCAGAAGCAGGGCACCGAAGAACGACAACCAGGATGATGACACCCCGCACCTCCACCAGTGTCACGACCCAAGGAGCCATGCAGGCAGGCGTAGCACAAAACCCAAAAATTAGGTCTGTTTTAATCACCGAGCCGGGTCTAGCTTGAGCGCTCATCACATGCCAGTGGCCGCTTCGTTTTCGTTCCAGCCAAGCACAGATGCCGCACGGTGCTAGGCACGTGGCAATAATGTGCATCTCTTTCATGTTCAAAGCCGCTCTGGCCTGTTTGTTATAGCTGACTAGATGGCTGGGAGTGCAGTAAGTTATGGTCTTGTACGTACGTCCTGCAACTCTCTCAAGCTCTAATCTGTTCGCTCCTGAGAAAAACTTCACTTAAAATTGGGACTTGCATTGGTACGGAACCTTTCAACTTCAAAAATGCTCTGGAACCTTTCAATTGGGTTACAAGTCTATTTGATGTAGTATTCCTGTTTTCCTCGTTTAGTAAAGTTTGTTGCTTGACGAGTGCTGTGAACGTGCATAGACCCTTGTCTTTGTCCTGTCCCTGTTGTCCTCTCCAACTAAACATTTAATTACACTACTCACTGGGCATAAATCTACTTGCCTCTGTGGAAGTCAGGTTGAGGGAATTTCTTACTGCTTTTTCAGGACTGCCTTCTACCTGCGTCTTAAAGTTGTCTGCAGTGTATATGCTCCCTTCGTATTTCTCCACCTATGATTCCTCAGCTCGTGATACCTTTCTTCAAATGACCCGATTTCTTAGTCAATGCTGGGTGTTTCTTGTTTGTAGGAATTCTTTTTCACACAATATTTGCTCTTACCTTTCTTTTTCACCTCTTTTCTCTGGTAGTTGTGTTGAGTTATAGTTGACCCTCAGCCATCAAGGTAAGGAAGGCTCTGCACTGCATCTGATTCTCATGTAAACAATTTGCTTCTTCTTCCTTGTTATCACAGTCTTGATATACCTTTCTAGGCCTTTTATTTCCTATTTTTGCTTCAACTGTTCCTGCAGCGCTTTGTTTCATCCACTGTCATTCATTTCTTCCTTCTCGTTGGGTATTTTCTTAACTTCCCTGTCTGCGCCTATTCAAGAACTTTTTTTTTTTTTACTGTGCCTCCTTTCTTCCCCAGGCTGCTTTCCACTGTTGCTTTTTCCTTCTGTCATTTTTATATGCTTTAATCCGCCTTTTTTACAGGGCCGCTATGCGCATGCAGGTCTCATCTCCTGCAGCTGCACTGGTTGAAAAAAAATTCCAGCTTTTACTGCGCATGCACAGTTCATGTTAGTGACAGGGGCATGCGACAGATGGCGGCAGCTGTCAAGCACATACTTGCCTCTTCGCAGGCGCAGCTGGCTCTTCGCGGAACCAGATCACGCCTGCGTCTCCCGCGCGTGTTTGTTTTCAACCAGTAGCAGACAAATTTTCGCCACTCCCCAGAGGGTGCCACTTCTTGTGAAAACGGCGGGTTGGACACGGGTCCCTTTCGATATACTCCAAAAACTGTTATTTCTTTTTACAAGTTTTTTTTCACAATCTAATTGCGTGTATTCTATACGTATAATTTACTTTTTTATGTGCCATTAAGCCTGCTAGAGCTTGTTAGTGCAGGCTTTATCCAAAATTTATTTTTATTTTTCTCAATCGGCAGAATAATTACACAGGTTTTGCAGGAGATCTCTAGAGCAACTAAATTTCTTGAATTTTCAATAAGCCAGTGCACTGTTTGCTGCTTCATTTTGTGCTTTTCTGGACACGTTCAGCTGTTCAGGACTCCTAACTCAATGGGCTTCTTGATATTTTGTCAAGTCAGTGCACTGCAGCTGGCACTGTCCTTGCCTCACGTTGTACTTTTTTGTGCTTGCAGGGTGTGGGGCAGTGTTTTTCGAGAGACCAACCGGCTGGCTGAACTCCTTGAATTTTTGGTAAGCCTGTTCATTGTTTGTGTGGTCGTCTTCTTCAGCTCGTGCTTTTCTGTGAATGGGCAAGCTATTAGACATTATTTGTTTTACAAACCCTTCTGTTCAGACCAGCCTTGTGCCTTTGTAATAACTGCTACAGTTGGCAAGAACAACACTGACTTGAACTAGTCGTTCCTTTCAATGTATGATTGGTTTTGCTTCCCCAGTAAGACAGAACTACGGAGTATGCAAAACACAGCACAGGGTGCAATTTAAGACTTATGTTCCATTTTGGGCCTCTGTACATGCAATTGTGGAGGGGCAGGGGGGTATAGAATGGAGCGCAAGAAAATAACAGAAATGGGATTTCACTATGGAAGGCAGGACCAAATTAGCCTGCCTTAAAAAACTGCGCTTCTTTTTTGAAAGTTTGATTCATTTGGATTTGCACAGTTGCTTTCTTTTCCTGAATTACTGCAGAAGCTTCAGTAATCTTTCTCATTTGCTTTTCCAATCACTGTATGAATTTTTGGAGCTTGGTGTGCTGTTGCAATGTGATACTGTTTACATGGTTTGCAATCTGCTCTCATGCATACCTGCATTTCATGCAGTTGTTTGTTCAGGCACCGCCTTGTTTGCACTATGTGTGCTTTTGACAGCTGTGGTATTCTGCACCTGACATGCTGTTTACAATCAGCATATTTTCGTGCATGTTTTGTTCCACAACTCCTTCGTCTTCTCTGTCAGACCTTCCATTGATTATGTCACGTAGCCTTTTAAACTTCAGTAGTGCCAAGGCAGTCACTTGGACATCATATTAGACAGCTGTCTTCTTTAGCCTGTGCAGCAGATCGTGAACATACTGTGGAACAACTGTTCTTGCCTCTTGTTTCCTCATGACTGTCCTACAGGCATTACAACTGTTCTTGACCTCCTGCTACAGTTGTGTGATTCTGCCTGTTCATTTTCCCCATAACTACTCTAAGTTTCATTGCCTCTTTAGGCATGCTGTCAGCCACTCCATGGGGGTATGAGTTCTTCATGGGCCGTAAGTGATACCCTAATCGCTATTTCTAGACTTTTAAATAGCTCGAATTGTAACTCGTCCCTGCTTTTTAACCCCTGGCTTGGTACATCCAGTATGTATGCTTTACATTGAATAACATAACGATGTAGGGAAATTGTAAGCTTGAGTTATGTGGAAACTCAATTTTTTGGTTCTGTGCAAAATTAACATCTCAGCTTCCTTCACATATGCAGTCGATTATTTGCTGCAGATCTCCATAAGGGTCAGTGGTACAGCGACAGTAGACAGCGTCCTGATTGAATGGAAGCGTGCATTTCCTGGACTTTATTTTACATTTGAGTTTCAAGCTCCTGCATTACTCATGACAATCTTGCATTTTCTTGACCTGACTATCTTAATCAGTGAACAGCTCATAAACTGGATATACCAAGACAGGGGCGAGAAACGAGTAACGTGATACATTTCGGGTTATTCAAAACTTACAAAAAAGTGTTGCTGGTGTATCATACATGATCCTGCCTAAGTCATGTTCCTGGAATGTGGCCGACGGCATGGTTGAGAATGTGATGACACTTAAAGCTATCGTGGTTAATATAACTACCACTTGCTGGAACGCAAAAGTAGCAGCAGCTCAGAGAATGTGGCACCTGTAATTCAGGACAAAAAAAAAAGGCTACAAGAACAGTTCTGCTTTATATTAGCAATATGCTGCATATGCTTAAAAAGACAGATGCCTAATACAGTGTGCAGCGCCTTTCTTGGCACTCCTTGCCTCAAGAGCTAGCAAGCTTGTGAATGGGAGCTGAGATAGAAAAAAGGAAATGGTTCTGGCATAAAACATGAGCAAAAATTTGAAGATAGTAAAGAGTATGTAGAGTTCAATACACCAATTTTCTGCCAAGAGCACAGGTATACATGTGAGCGCATTGGAAACTCTGGAAATTTAACACTGTCCAAGGTGGCGGTGCAGCACAGTAATTAACTGAAAAACAGTATGGAAAATAGCAAAGCCTTTACAATAACTCAAGAAAGGGAAGGCAAATGTGTAAGCCTTTCAGAAACAGGAATATTTCATAAAGTGAGGGAAACCAGATTAATCTCACCGTAATTTCAAAACTGCAGTTAGGTTTAAGTTATTCTACACTTTCACTGTGCTTACAACAGCATGCACGAAAATCATAAATGGAACTTGATAAGCAGTTGATAGTTGTGGACTGTCCCATATATTAACGCGACACCCATATATTAACCCGATAGCGTTAAGAAGCTCGTGTCGCAGAAAAGCCGGTGTCGTCGGCGTCGGCCGTGAGCGAAAAATCCCTCCTCCTCCTTCTCGCAATGTACGCCACTGCCCCAACAGATAGCGCGCGACGGCAGCGCAAGGAAAGGAAGGGACGCCTGTCACATATTTCGGTGCACAACCCGGACCGCGCCGCAAGGGAAGTAAAATGAAATGAAAATCGATTTTAAGGAAAGGAAGTGACGCGCCTGACACATATCTCTTGTTCGGGCGCAGTGGGGCTGTGCGGGCACGCAGGAATCACGCCGGTGAGCGGCGAACAGCGCAGCGCACATCGAAAGCGCGTTCACCACGAAGCTTGCGGCTTGCTGCCCGTTTGTTCGGCGCGGAAGCTATGCTGGCGTTCGTGGCATCGGGTTTGTCGAGAACGATGTGCCTACGAACTACGACTGCAACTTGAGTCTCGCGCATTTCGGCAACCCGCCGCGGTGGCTCAGTGGTTAGGGCGCTCGACTACTGATCCGGAGTTCCCGGGTTCGAACCCGACCCCGGCGGCTGCGTTTTTATGGAGGAAAAACGCTAAGGCGCCCGTGTGCTGTGCGATGTCAGTGCACGTTAAAGATCCCCAGGTGGTCGAAATTATTCCGGAGCCCTCTACTACGGCACCCCTATCTTCCTTTCTTCTTTCACTCCCTCCCTTATCCCTTCCCTTGGCGCGGTTCAGGTGTCCAACGATATATGAGACAGATACTGCGCCATTTCCTTTCCCTAAAAACCAATTATTATTATTACACCGCAGCGGTGGCCAAGTGGTTGAGCGTCCGCCTCGTATGCGGGAGGTGCGGGGTTCGATCCCCAGTGCCGCCGGGTACCCACCGGTGATACAGTGGGTACAAGCTTTCCCCTGGTCTGGTGCTCGGCTTATTTAGGGTGAAATGCTTGGGAAATGGGTCTTTGACCCCACCTTGAGAAAAAGAAAAAATACCTTGTGACATGGCGCTCTTTGGCCATAGCTGCCCTTGAGCCATAAAAATCCATCATCATCATCATCAATTATTATTATTATTATCATTTCGGCAGGGCGCCTGGCAGCGCTTCTACGTGGTTTGCCGCTCCGCGCGTCCGTTTCACGGTGCGTAGCATAGCGATTTGTCTAACGGGCAAGGCGTCGCGCCGAACGGGCGATGGCTTTCCGTGGACTTTCTGGCAGTGCTGCAACATGCTGTCGCGTTCCACTCTTAAAGGCGAAGCTTGAGCGTCCTACAATTTTTTTTCATAAAATGTAAGATTTCATTACAACAATCAATATATCCGCAGATCACCGGACGGCAGTCTTGTATATTTTTTCTATTCACGTTTTCGCTATCATCAAAAGCGTTCCCCATTGGTTTTCTATGGCAGTCTTCGATGCGATTGACGGAAACACTTTAGAAGAGATTTTGCTGCATATCAGAAGAACGGACCATTACTTCCAATATTTCCATAACAGTGTCTTACAATTTTCCAATTTTCAAGACTTTTGCCCGAGAAAGCTGAACTTATGCATACTAAGAACCCGAGCTTGTGGGAATTTTTCTGAAGAACTGTACTATGGCCTGCCTCATAGCCCACAGTTTTCGTTTAACACACAGAAAAACCCATACGAAAACCCATAGGAAACCAATAGCCCATCGGATTATTGACAGCTATGGGTGTGTCAGTGTACTGGTCTTATAGGCTTGCTGGAATATTGGTCTTATTGGCCAAATAGTGTATTCGTATATACCAACAGGCCTATAATATCAGTACGTTGACATACCCATAGCTGTCAATATTCTGATACGCTATTGGTTTCCGATTTGTTTTGTAGTTTTAATGGTGTGGGGGCCTCACTGTGTGTACTGGTTCAGATTTCTGGGGGGGGGGGGCACGGACAGCAATCTTCCTTGTCCCTCCAGAGCTCAGAAGTTCCAGGAATGGAGAGTTAGGCAGCAGTTTCATGTATACACAATTTAATACACAATGAGAGCAGCAACTCATAATGGAACATCATCAAAACTTTGACTGCAAGTAGAGGTGGGTTGCAAGATTGTGAGCTCCGGCCCATTGGTGCAGTCTCTCTAAACCTAGGGCGCCTGAAAAATAAAAGAGCACATTGAAGTTTGCAAAATAATAAAAAAAATTATCTCAAGGGCAGCTAGGACACAGCATCACTTGTTCAAAAAATTTGTACTTCCTACTGTACAGCAGTGACATGCCACTGATGCATGCACGTAAATTCCTTGGTGCATTAAAAAGAAGAAACATCTCCAATACCAGGTCAACGCACAGCTGCTCTCTCCTGGTGATAGCACCGTATGTTTGGAAGAACTGTTCGAAAGCTCTGGCAGGTAAATGAGCCTGGAAAAAGCCCTGTCCACTCTGCTTTCATCTCCAATGCGACTATGCGCAAACTACGGTCGCCGGTAGCGCGCGTAGCTCGGAATGCTTGGCGTTGCACGATCTGATACGCGAATACGCGTCGATATAGTCTCTTGACTTTTAAGCTTGGAACACACCTGTGCCAGCCGATTACACCGGTTATCGATCTCGGAGGCGGGGTGCGCTACCTGCGACCGCCGGCGGGAAGATAGTCGCGTTGGAATCGAAAGTAAAGCGTTCAGAGCATCCCCCCCCCCCCCCCCCCCGAAACTCGACAGCCAGTGTAACCGTCTCGCAGAGGAGTGACCAAATCTTAAAACGCCACAGCAAGACGTTATATGGATGCGTATCCGCGTGGAGGGAGGGATGGCGGGGCGCCGCTGTAGGGCAATGCCAACGAGGGAACTGCCGAGCTGTAGCTCGCGCGTTGCAAGAATGAAGTAAGTCTCGGTGCAAGCTTGGCATCTTGCATGCCGGCGAAGCAGGCGTTACTTTGACACTCCTATGCGAAATACAAAATGGGGTAGACAAGACGTATCTAAGAGGCACTACTGACGGAAAATTTGGACTAGAATAGGCTGCGAGTGCGAACTTTACCCAATCTTCCGTCCTCAGCCTCCGGGACGCGACTCTCCACTTGAGGAATAAAGATAGCAGCACAGTAGAAAGGAAAATTAAGGTTTCAGAGTTTAAATACGCCTATCAAGAAACCGTGCCTACAATATTAAAACTCCACCGCATTCCATCATACGGTGCGAGTCAAATTACTTTGTTCGCGTGGCAACGGCCGTTAGCAATGCAGAGCCACAGCTCAAAATGAATAACAACCGCAGCCCGCGGTTGTAACTAATGCATGCGCACCTCATTAAAAGCCGAACTAGTGCGGGAATGTTGATATCAACGAGAAGCGTCTTGCAGAACTTTGAATTCACGGCAGCGTATACACCGACACAAACTTACGCTGATGGCTTTGCGGCTACGGCTCGGCGTGAAACGACACTGCTGCTCCGAAAAGATTATTGATTCTCGCAAAATGTACTACCATAAAATTCGCACTAAATTTAAACTTTTGGAGCAGGAAGCAATGGAAGCAGTTGGAGAAGTCACGAAGAACGCACGCCACGAAACGATGCTGCGCTGGTACCGCAGGCGCTCGATTTTCGAACTTCGCGAGGATTGGCCAAACTATGCTTAGCCACAACGCCCTGGCTAATTGCGTTTCTGATGTGAACAAAGACTGAAAAAGCCTGTTTTTTTTATTCTGGTTCATCTTCGCCGAAACAGCTTGTGTTACATGTCTCTGTGCCGGAAACTCGGAAGCTCCCCGTTTTCTTCCGGGTCTTCCAGGTTGAGTCGTTGGTGTTGACTCGGCGCTAGAAACTACTGCAGTGTGAGGAGGACTCTCTCCATCCAGACGAGGAGAATTGTATAGCTTTTGCTACTAGAAAATGACGAAAGCAGGCTGTTGAGACCGACTGCAATAAACTGACAAGTCGGAGCTAGGTCTCCTTACCGCCGTGAGTGTCGAAACGACGGTGGCTCAACGGACAGACAGTGCCTTGGGAGAGCTCGTAACGCGGGGGAATTCGCGTCAAATCCGAACTTCCCGTTCACTTTAATGGGCCTTTCTCCAGTAGCGTTCTGCGCATGCGCATAGCCTCCACGTCCGCCATTCGCGGAATACGACGTGCGTAGCGAACTTGTACGTCATCCGCAGAGAGGCGTATACACAAGTTTGCTGCGCACGTGTTCTTCCACGAACGGCGTTCTATCGCTCAACGACGCGGCAGAGTGTGGGACAATAATTCGGTGCAGGGCTAGCACCCTATGCCACGCAGCTGGCACTCACGTGGTCCCCACGCGCACTCACCTGAAGCGAGAACACGCGGACTGGTTCTCAAGCGTTCTCGAGTATACAGCTGACAACGTACCGTCTTAAAGCCATGCCTGCAGAATCATCATGTACACCTGCTCTGGCTAGGCTCGGAAACCAGCACTGCTCTTAACTATTCCCAAAGTGAACCAAAGAGGCTATTGTGAAGGGATTTTATAACGGATTTCGTTTCCGGATAAATTTGTATTTGCGATTAGCGCCGCGGTGACTCAGTGGTTAGGGCGCTCGACTACTGATCCGGGGTTCCCGGGTTCGAACCCGACCGCGGCGGCTGCGTTTTTATGGAGGAAATACGCTAAGGCGCCCGTGTGCTGTGCGATGTCAGTGCACGTTAAAGATCCCCAGGTGGTCGAAATTATTCCGAAGCCCTCCACTACGGCACCTATTCTTCCTTTCTTCTTTCACTCCCTCCTTTATCCCTTCCCTTACGGCGCGGTTCAGGTGTCCAACGAACGATATATGAGACAGATACTGCGCCATTTCCTTTCCACCAAAAACCAATTATTATTATTATTGATTAGCGGCCGCTAGAGGGGTATACTACTGGAAAAAAGCCCATTAGTTGGGCGATTTTTAGCGATTCCAGATAAGATCGTGCAATGCGTGTCTCGTCGACATGTCATTCCTGATGACTGCAAACAATTCAGGGATCTGCAATTATTTTTGTCCACAAAGGTTATTTCGAAGCACGACAAATGTATGATCACCAAGAGGTGACCTCACGCATATGCGCACTGCTGTTTTTGCCAACTTTAGTTGCCAATAACTGGAAATATATCACTAGGATATGCGTCTGAAAATTTATACTGCAGTCTATGACTGCTGTAAGATGTGCTGAATAATTTTTGACCATTTCTAAGTTTTATTCTTTTCTTCTGAAAAACTTGGTTCACAGAAACGTTTTCGCTAACTTAAGAAGTTTAAGTCTGAAATAAAAATAAACCTATCACCATACACGTTTAGAACTTATCAGTTAATATGACATTCACAGACATATATCTTACACAGATAAAGAAATATTATAAATAATTAACGCACAGAACTACAAGAACTCTAAATGGCGCGATGAAAAAAATATTTTTTGTTTTTATATTCTGTCCAGATATGGTTTAGTTACTTGGTTTATGAGGTTTAACGTCTCAAAGCGACTCAGGCTATGAAAAACGTTGTAGTGGAGGGCTCTGAAAATTTCAATCACCTAGGGGTTCTTTAGCGTGCACTGACAGTACACAGTACACAGGTCTCTAGCATTTCGCCTCCAACGAAATGCGACCGCCATGACCAGGACTGAACCCGCATCTTCCGGATCAGCAGCTGACCTCCATAACCACTGAGCCATCACGGCAGCTATTCTGTCCAATCATTGTCATCATATTAATTTCATAAGCATTAAAACATATTGCACAATGATTATGGGGTAGTAGATACAACACTTCTAATGAGTCCATTTTTATGCATGCTGCTGTTTAAGCCTTTATTACGAATAACTTTGAACAATATACAAGAGCATACCGTAAAAAACCGAAGCACCCACCTAAAATTTGAAGATAACCACGAAATATTGGGGAATGGGCGCTTGTTAGGTGAAAATATAGAACGGGCACATGATGGAGTAGGCCCGTTTGGTACGATGACATTATTAAATTCAAGATGGCGGCCACTGGGGAAAATAAAGGGGGAGGGGGCGTTGTTACTGTGTAAACGCAGCAAGTGCCACAGGAAGAATTCGAACAGTTTACTAGAAGACATGAAAAACCGGGCGATTAAACCACAGCTGATCTTCGTCACTGTATCCATAAGACGACTCTTCCGAGTCCGAATGAAATAAAGCAATCATGAGGACGCTGCACTCCTCGGGCATGGATGGTGGCCCACTCCTGCTAGGCATTGATGGAGTGCTCCTTCCATGTTGCCGTGCAGGAAAATGGTAATGCCGCAGCCGTTGAATGATTCCTGTATCACGTACATCTTCCATTACTGCCGGCCACACTCTAGACACGAAGTTCAAGACATCTTGCTACGACGGCTTCCGGGGGTTTTCTTCGTTGTTTCCTTTGGAAACTGCTTGACCTTGAACTTCGGAATATTGTCTGAATGCCCTCATTGTCATGTTAACCTCCAACCCGAACAATGGGCGCTTGATGTGTCTTTGCAGTGTTCTTGAACTTCTCCCGGGTCATGGGACACGATCGCATGGGTGCTTGCTTGTTTTTTTATTAAAATTCAAAACCTCAGGAAAAAGCGGCTGTGCGCTTACTTGAACATGGTCGAATGCTTGGTATTTCATGGTACATGAAAGTTTTTTACGGGACATTTCTAGCTAATATATTGTTCACCCAGTTATTCTTGTCAATTTAAAATTGTATTCCATTCCTTAAAAAAATTGCAAACGTCGTGCATAGGAAGCTTTTTGTGAACTCTGGTAGCCTTCACGTCAGTAAAGGAAGTAAACTATAACAATAACTATAGTTTACGCAGCATCATATGCAAATTTATTCAAAAAACAAAAAATATTCACTAACATCATTTCTGGATAAGGAAGTTTTGGGTGTACGCACGAAAGGCGGCGGCGCGGTGCATTGTGGGCGAGAGGCCATCTTGTAGTACTCCTTAGCAGACGCCCACTACAGTCGCCGCGGTAGCTGTGGCAACATGCTGCGCCGATACACGCACGTGTTTGATAATTGCTCGTAAGTGGCGGCCAAGAAGTATTCTTACCGTTTGTAAAGAGGACGGCTCCGGTCCCTGGAGATTATGCAGCGACGTTACCCGAATGCGATAGACGACGTTATGAGAACACAAAAATAATCGGTATGGACCCTTTTCACGCTGCGGGCAAGCGACTGCGTCGAGCACATGGCTTGTGGCCATGCGTGAACGCTTCGGACGTCCACGAATTCTTGGTGTTGAGGTCAAGCTTCACCACTCGTATGCAACTTAAGTCGCGGAAGAGCTGGAGGACGCTGACTTTGAAACGGCGGCTGGGTGCACGAGCCGTCGGTGAAGGAAGCGTCCGCCGGCACTGTAGTCATGAAAACGAAGGTAAGGCGGCTACTTTAGCACCTTCACATGTCCTGATTGCGCATTTTGTTCTCAGGTAAATTAATCCCAAAAACCTAAACAGGCTCCGCTTAGAGCGTGGGTGCTGGCCGAAAGCGACGGTGACATAATCGATGCTTAATTACTTCGCACCTGAACGGCGAAGCCTGTTCCCACGTTGCTGCCGTCCTTTCTTGCACCGTCGACCTGAACGTCTGGCTTAAGCTCGCGTACGAAAAGCGGAAGTCACAATCAGCACACAAACTGAGGTGCCTTCTCTGTCAAGTCGACGTTTCGCAAGGACGCGAACTTCCTTCCACTTTTCGTACGTGGGCTGGCGCCTGTTCGTGCAAGCTGTCGGTGCAAGAACACTCTTGCCTTGCACTCACGCGGTATTCTGCGAAGAAAAGGACGGCAGCAACGTGAGAACAGGATTCGCCGTTCGCGATTATGCCGCCTTCGCTTTTGGTCAGCTCCTACACTGTTAGCGGAGCCTGGTTCGAGCTTTTAATTGCGAATGATTTACCTGCGAACAAAACGTGCAGTCAACACACGTTAAAACTGAACTGAGCTATAACAGTGCATTTAAAATGCAAAAGTAGCCGCCTTACCTTTGTTTTCGTGACTACAGTGCCGGCGGACGCTTCCTTCACCGACGACTCGCGCACCCAGCCGCCGTTGCAAAGTCAACGTCCTCCAGCTTCTTCCGCGACTTAAGTTGCTTACGAGTGGTGAAGCTTGTCCAAACACCAAGAATTCGTGGACGTCCGAAGCATTCACGCATGGCCACAAGCCATGTGCTCGACGCAGTCGCTTGCCCGCGGCGTGAAAAGGGTCCATACCGATTATTTTTGTGTTCTCCTCATAACGTCGTCTATCGCATTCGGGTAACGTCGCTGCATAATCTCCAGGGACCGGAGCCGTCCTCTTTACAAACGGCAAGGATACTTCTTGGCCGCCACTTACGAGCAATTATCAAACACGTGCGTGTATCGGCGCAGCATGTTGCTATAGCTACCGCGGCGACTGTAGTGGGCGTCTGCTAAGGAGTACTACAAGATAGCCGCTCGCCCACAATGCACCGCGCCGCCGCCTTTCGTGCATACACCCTATTGCTCAACATTCAAGAAAGCACACAGAAAAATTCTAAAGAATCATGAATTCTGAAGAATGAAGCTCCATCACCGGTTTTTGATCTGTTCTAGAACAAGCACTGATGCATCTTTAATGCTATTACTTGAGCATTGCAGTGCATCAGCCGCTCGACTGAATTGTAATCGGGGGTACGTTAAATTCAAAGTTTATGTAATTCGAACAAATGTTCAGTCTCCTTCGAGGTACATTGTTGAGATTCAACTGCCTGTACGTGCTACAACTTCTGAGAACTTTATTTGGCTAATTAATACATTCTTGTTTTAAAGGTTCCAAAACAAGGCACTGTCCTAGCTGTCATCCTGCTTCGTGTTCAGCCCTGTTTCGGCACCTTTACATCGACAGCAAAGAAGGTGAGCACACAGAAAGCAATAGACGGTGCCCATGTAGTACCGAAACCTTACAAGAAAGCTATTTTTTTTTGTTTTTGTCTACCATTTGTGCACATTTCTTAATATTATTTTTTCCTTGCATTTATGAAATGTTACAAATAAACACAGGGCTGTTTTACTAATATTAAATTACATTTAAGCCCCATATATATGCAACTTTCTCTAAAACAGTACAGTAACCCTGCAGGGCCACTCTCACTAGTTGTGAGAGCATGCAGCTTCATTCAACACTTTTAAGGGGCAAGGGGCGACAGCTATGAGAGTAGAGCCCTAGATTAATGAACAAATACATGCAACACATACACTTATACCCCTGTCACACTAGCAAATTTAATGTCATTCGGTGTCTTTCGGTGCTACACGGTAAAAATTAATGTCATTCGAAAATGATGGCAGTGACGATCAGTGAAAAAAAAAGTACAATTCCAACACATCAACGCGCATAAAATATGTTACAAATTGTTGTGCAGTGTTTTAAAAGCGGGTGAGAACATTTATGTGCAATATTATAAGCTTAAAATATTATTTCTGGCCATTCTGCGGCACTTCAGTCATCAAAAGCCAAGCCAAGTACAAAGTCAACCACAAATCCGAAAAATGTAAACAAACAAAATGGCTGACACGGTACTTCCGAGCTAAACGAACATGTAGCGCCAACCAGCTACAAACACGCAACTCAAAATGATCGGCGGTCGCGGGAAAGGCCCTGCTTCACGGTCGGCTGCTGCCGTTGGTTGCCGCTGGGACCGAGAGTAATAGCTATCCACGACAGCTACGGATGTGGAGAAGTTCGCACCAAAATTAACATTTTTTATCAGAACTAAATAAATACAATTTCTAACTGACAGTGCGCACACCATTTTCTCGCGTCGCTTGTTTCTGCTGTGCGTATGGTGTCCAGAGTACACATTCGGTTCGACATCGAATGCGAATGAGTTTCGTGAACTCATTCGATAGCGAATGTCATTCGAACCTAACGACATTAAATGTTCCCGTGTAGCAGCAGGTTAATCGCATTAGGTGCGAATGTCATTCGAAACGAATGACATTAAATTTGCTAGTGTGACAGGGGTATTACCTTAGAACAGACGTAAAAGCCTCATGCTTGCATTCTCAGCCATGAAGGGTGTCCCATAGTCGGTATTGCTAGATGCAATCTACGGCAGACAAACTCCAAGAAATGTTAGCACAATGTTATGCTAACTGAAGAATGTCATTACTGTACAAACAGTAGAACATAGCCGTGAGACACAATGCTTGAAAATATACTGCCTGCAATGCCGTTTCATTTTAGTTATATGGAGATTATAGTTTACAGAATGACATTATCATTGTTTAGTTTCAATGTTGTGAACTAATATTTATGATATGTTATTAAATAAAACAATTGTTATATACTTAGCAGTTTTCAGAGCCTTTTGCAATTCTTGGCATTTGCATAATGTTCCAATGGTACATGCAGTTAAGGAGAGTGAAATTGTAGGCCAGTTCGCGAGACATTACTAAACTGCAGCCCTGTGTTGTCACCTCCCTATGTCCTGTATCTACTGCGGATTAATAGTTACGTACATGCAGTGCTACTGCAACTTACGCAACAATTTTATATTGTAATGTTTGATGGTACCTGGGTTTGTTTCGAACATGCATGTACATAAACTGCATTCACATACCAGCAGCACTCATCAAGAAATGAGAAGCTGTGCTTGTCATGCCTAAAACTCAACCTGTATCCCCAACTTGTATCCTCGCAAATGCAACTGTGTGCCGCAAGCAAAATCGACGATATGCTGCACCTTCTTCGATGTCGGGGCATTTTTCTAGTAAAACAGATAACACTACTATAATGATTACCCTAATGCCTGCTGTGCAGAAAGCATTTCTTATGCGCATGTCACAGTAAAATTCTGAGCTATGTTTCCTTCTCGTTATCTGATGTAGTGATGTGACCACACATCTGAATGCTTGCACAAGGCAGACACTATTTCATACTCTGCCCACACTTTTCTCAGCATATGTGCCAACACTCGGCACTCATTATGAAATAGTAATAGAGAATGTGAAACTTCAATTACAGCAGGGGCATCAAGTGCATGGATTAAAGTTCTCCAGTTAGCGGCCCACTGCTTGTCTAGCAATGCTTTAGCCTGAAGATACTGCCATACCAGCTGCCAGTCATCTGGTGTACTTCAGACCTAGCGCAGTTTTCACTGTGGAACTGGTCCTAGCTGTACATATCAGAAAGTAATTTAGTAACAACATGATTTGTGAAGGCAATGAAACAACCCAGCCTTTGTGAAAGCAATGTCTAGTGGTGTACGTGAGAAGCCTCATTAAAGCCAACAAAGGTACAGGTGTGCGTGACCACTGCTGCTGAGTCAGGCCTGTTTCACATGCTGCGACTGGACCGAAAATATCCGGTGTAGTCGGTGAGGCCGCAGTGCGATTTTCGGTCACTGCTTTCACATGCGACACCGACACAACGAATTCGGTCGGAAGAACCGGCAAGGTTCCTTGGTAGAGTCAGTTCTTGGGCTAGTTGGTATTCTTGATTCACGTTCATAGTATTTCAGCGCAACGGCACATAGCCAAAGAAAAGAAGACGGAAAAGAAGGTGTTTGCATAGGCAACCTATTATTAAACGCGACAGAAACATCACACAGAATGTGTTGATGATTTTATGACCAGCGTATTTTTAGATGCAAGGCATTATTCCTTATGTTTTGATTAGAATAAACAGTTTTGCTTCCACTGCGGTAACAGTTCCCATGTGACCGCACGCCATCTCGGCGCTCCCCAACGGTCAGTCGCAGGGCGAACACACCGACGCTGCGACTAAATTCCAACCGGACGGAACTCGATCGCAAGCCGTCTGCGACTAGACCGACGGCCCTCCCCAGTCGCAGACTGACAGAATTCGCAGTGTCGCAGGCAAAAATCGCATGCATGTGAAACGGGCCTCACCTGTTGTAGGGCCCCTTAATTTTCTGCAATCGAATACTTCATTCTGCAAATTCAGACAACTAATCTACAATATTCTGCAAGAAACATAGCACAAAATAAACGCACATTTACTTCTGAAACAAGCCTTGATTACTCCTAATATATCTTACTAAAATGGAAGGCAGTTGTTGCAATTGTCAGATAGTTCTTGGCATTTCTTTCATTTGAAGAGTGGTACTCACCCAACACAATGGCCCCACAGCGACTGAATGGTCTCTCTGATGATGCCCTGGTGCAGCCACATACCTACTGTGACCGTGCCTACAAGCTGGATGCACTCTTACAAACATTTGGCACCCACCTGGCACTCACTTTTGTTGCTGGACAGCTGGATGCCACGACAAGAGGAAGCCCCATACTGAATGCTGGGCACCAGTTTAAAATAAAAACATTTCTAGCCACTTGTTCTATTTATATTGCTTTTGAAAGGTGCTTGTATCAGAACTCTAGAGCAAGCATGTCAATGCATCAACAAAGCTTTATTTGTTACCAAATTTGAGCTTTAAAAAAATCCTGACATTAACAGTAATCACGTTCCCATCATCTGTTGTCCCTACTGATGTCTGGAACATTGTAATAAAAAATAATGTGACTGTTAACACACAATTTGGTGAAAAATACTTAATCAGCCAATTTTGGTGGAATCACAAAAAACTAGGGCCCAGCTATGAGCATAGAATATGGCAACATGATGAAAACATGCAACCACACACTACACCACATTAATGATTCATGCAGCAAACGTTATTTCAAAATAAAAAAACCTCTGCAGCAACAATGAACAGTCTTGCAGTTTCATGTATAGCTTTTTGTGCATCATGCATCATATATATGTAATCAAAAACAATATTAGTCTGTTTAAAAGTTTCAAAATTAACATACTTTTCAGCACTTGTAGCACATATAAGGTAACAAATGCAAACCTTTCCCACAAAAGTAGCAGGCCCCCTTAACAATAAATCACAGACAGCTGTCAGCTATACAACTACATGCCATAAGCCTTCCACAAACTGAGCAATAAAACAAAGGTTTCATTACTTTCAGCATGCTGTGTCAACACTGTAACATCAATTCAAGTGGTACATCACCAAATGCAAGAAATCAGATTCCCAATGTGTTCCAATTCCCTACTCAACATAAGTACAAATGCACATAACATTATAATCAGTGCAATGACCCCTATACCAGTGCTTTGTGCCACATATGATGCTCGGCGTAATCAAACTTCAATACATGACTGGCATCGGGGATAACACTAATTGGTTTAACAAAAATTTGCACGAAGCTATGAACACGAAAATGTGACAAATGCAGATTTCCAAGAACACCATAGAAGTCTTACAAACAGTCCACAGAGTAAGCATGCGAACAAAAGACCAGACGTCAACTTGGGCACAGTCCACAATTGCTTGGAGCCCACTTAATCTCTTTCAGCAACATGTGTTGCGATCTTCACATCACGTCGAGATGAAATGAATGGAATCAAGCAAAAAATGTTGAGACACATCTGGCATCCTGAAAAAATATTAGATTCAAGGCAGAAAACAAAAATACATAACTTTTCCCATAGTCACACTAATTTACAATGCAAAAGCTTATACACCCTATGCTGCTTGAAGATGTCAGCAGTCAATTAAGATGGTATTTTTATGAAACTTATGAACAATGCTGTGAGCTTCACTTCTCAGAAACCCTACTTCTCCCAATACTACATGATTGCTAAAATATTTAAATTATTCTCACATGCATCAAGATCTACATATGGATCACAGACACTTAAGAGATGCAGCTACCATGGCTGAAGCTCAAGCTTTGGGTTCAGCAAAATACTGGCACACACTTCAGGTTCTTTTTTGAAACAGGAGTCTTCCCTTACCTTTCTTGTTAACAAAAGTTACCTTTAATCCGTTATAAACAAGTTGCCAGGCAAGTTGGTTTATGCCATTCACAGGTAAATTAACAGTGCAAATGGAAGAAGACACAAAGAGAGTACACAGAGGACAGGCACTCTATTAAGAATTAACTTTATTTTGTCTTCAAGCCAAGAAAACAACATACTACATATGTGCCAAAGGTGTTACAGCAGTACAGTATCACAGAAGTAGTAGTATCAGCAGTATCACATTTAAAAACTGGCTAGCACCCTACCTTTGCACTGGAAATGTCCCCCATCTTACCTCACCTAGTAGGTTGCCTTTTGCCCTTGAAAAAAGATAATGAAGTATCACTGATGCAAGCAGACCTCAGCCTTTTCAGAAAGAATACTCCCAGCAATTGAAGTGCCAGAGTGACCTTGCTCTTGGAAATTTTTATTTGTGTGAACCTTGGCTCATATCCTGGATCAAATTTAAAAGAAAAGCAATGTGAATATTCTGCAGATATTACGTTTGCTATGGTTGAATCTTATCTTGCTTTGTCACAAGCTCTGTAAACCTTGCAACATGATAAAGGAGTTTGATGTAACCCTGACACAATTGATATATAGGGCTTCAAGTGCTTTTTGGAGCAGCCATTAGAGACTTTTTCTTTCATCCATCATGATAGCCAGCATCTGGGAGACAGTAAAAGCAATGTCTGGCAGTAAAACCAACAAGGGTACAAGTGTATGTGCAATGGAGGTGAAACACAACTAGAATATGGTGCACAAGAAAGAATCCAAAGTAGGCGAAATCAATTCAGAGCCTATGATGTGCCTCAAGGCCAAAGTGTAGCTTTGCTCGTTATTCTTTTACAAGCAGGAAGAAGACAAAAAAAAATTAAATGCATTTTTATTTACACAAGAATGATGCCTGTACATCTCATGCTTCACAGAAACAACAGATGAATATTCTGTGAGATGAACTGGGGAGTACGAAGGTTAATGCTTAACCAAATTATTCCTTAGTAAACTAAATACTAACTGAACTTGAAAACGTGTAAAGACAGGTAAACTCGCGACACACCATGTGTAACAGGTTCATTAAAATGCTGCCTTTAAACTGCAACTTGTTTGCAGTTAAAATCAACAATTCTTTAAAACAAAATGACACAACAGTTTCAAGTTCAACTATTTAGCACTGCACCTTATGAAGGTAGCAGCAGCATCTTTAGGTGCACCATACATAACAGTGCTTCCATTTTTGCAAAGCTTTGTTAGGTGAATGGCCTCGAGTGTGATGAGAGTAAATCATTTAAACATGCAATGGTAGTGCGTCTTTTGCCAATAACCCCACAAGAAAGGAAAATCAACACACCAGTGCAGTTGACCGGGTCTGGTGTAAAAATATTCAAAAATAGCTCAAAATGCTTGCACTCTTTTAACATCAATTATTCAAGACAGAGTTGCATAATGCCACATTACTGGCATGATGTCCAAAGCCTACAAATTTTCATTCCTGCTTAATGACAACTACCTGTACCATAGAGGGTGTTGGCATTGTAGTTGGTGTACTTGGCATGGTAGGGGCAGTTGGTGTTGTTAGGCTGGCTGATATTTGTGGGGTGGTTGGCATTTTTGGGTTGGTTGCTGTTCCTGGGGTGGTTGGTATTGCTGGGGTGCTTGATGTAGTTGCTGCAGCATCCTGAAGCTTCCGCATCATTCTCCTCTTCTGGGCCCGTCTGAGAGCACTGAGACGTTGCATGAAAGCGCTCTGTGATTCAAAGAAAGAGGGAAAAAAGAAGAAGGCAATCCAAGTTAACCCCTTTACCACTTTTTTTACATCAGCAGAGTCAATCACGCCAATATGAGGCAATGAAGCTGCATGAAGCTAAGCGTTACATTTCTTTTGAAGCCGAGAACAACATCATATAATTAAAGCAAATTATTATATAACTGATCAGCTCTAGCTTACAACTTCCAAATAGCAGAACAGCTTTCAACCAGGCAGTTCAATTATTAGCTGAAAACTGGTGTAAAGGAACTAACTCAGTCTCCTTAAAAATCTGAAATCTTTGCTCCCTGTTATTACCTGCATACAGATGCAGATGATAACAGGAGCAACTGCGCCAAAAATGCAACCTTGCAAGATAAAATTTGCATGCTTCTTTAACCAATAGTTACCATTAGTTTCCTAGCCACCATAGCTACAAGTGCACTGTCAAAACATGCAAGGAAGGAACATAAACCTTGCTTCCAGTTAACTCCAGGACCAAAAGCTACAGACAGTTCACCCCCTCAAAAAGATGCAAACAACGACGATGAAACTGTTCTTCCCACAAGTGAACAAGATGCAGACTGAAAGTGATAGAAAGGAACCTCACCCGCACGAATATAGTGTGTCATGGACCCACAAGTAAACAAAGCAAGTACCGTATATCGCCAGGTTAAGTCACCTCTGAATAAAGGCTGACTTCCCCAACTTAACAGCTCACGCAGGCCTGCCAGCATGCCACAAATCGCTAAGAAATGACCACAATTTTCTGCTCTTTATTTGTAAAAACATAAGGCAGATTTATGGAAATAAACAGCAGTTTTCCGCAAAGCTATTCTAGGTGAATGACCTCAAATGCGATGATTATGCTGTCTTGACAAACTCTGTTTGCTGTCTACTATTACAAAGTGTCCATGACTTTTCAAACGACTATTCCCCTGACCAGATGGACCCTCTTCCTACACTCTCCCCGCTGTAGGTTTCTTACCTTCATATACTTCCTCTTTTTTCCAATATGTTGGCGGTCATGCATGCTGGTCACCGACAAGCTGCCTCCTCTCATCATAGTCACCCTTTTGACATCCATAGAGTGAGTGCGTACATGGACGCCTTTTATGTGGCTCCTCAAGGGTCTAGTAACCGGGTCCTTTTTCATTTTTTTTTCTTTCTACCCCTGTCCCTCATACCAGCAGCCCATTTCTGCACCCCCTGGACATTCTCTTGCTTGAGGTCCTCTCCATTCTTCACGTCCCTCAACATTTTATTCCCTCTGACCTGTGCCTCATTATACCCCCTACACAGACTCCTAGGTGACCATCTGTGCCATTCAATCTAAAACACTCCCACCTCATATGTCCATTAAACTCGAGGCTGCACTTGCATCACTGCAGCGTTGCCCTGTCTTCCTCTGTTCGATGCCTGTGCACTCAGGGATTGAAGACAATGGGCTGGCTAACCAGCCAGCCCATCAAACTCTTATCCGGACAACTTTGATCCCTTGGCCAAGACTCTCAGAGGGCAGGACGAGACTACTTCTTTGTGCCACCATCAAGGCGTATTACAATGCTCTCTGCATTGGTCATAAACTGTACCCTGACCCTCATCTCGATATTTCTGTGCGGGAGAGCCATATGCTTCGACCGATACAGCTCAACAGTTTTGTCACACCAGCACGTGCTTTACACCATCTTATGACTTATTTTGTTTTGGCTGTGAGATGAACTGCAGTTTTTATTGTCTTGTGTGTCTGAAAACCGGCATTCTTATTGCCTCTGTGGCATGAAGTATCTTTCAGACAGTTTAAAAATAAAACAAGGCATTACATAAAAGAAGGGTGTGCACATATTCAGATCAAAACGCAACACAAAGTGCCATCAGATATACATGTGTGGTGCTTCAGGAGCCAGCTTAGTATCAAACATGTCCACTTGATTGCAACTGAAACATGGCCGTGTCGCAGAGCCGAATCTGTACTGAGAGTGATCCTAACTGACCCAATAAATATCAAAAGTACTCAAGTGACACGAATATCAGACATGTGGCAAGCCATCCAGCAACTCTTCACTTGAGGTTTTAACGACAGAGTGCCACTCCTGCTGACAAAAATAACAGTGGCAAGCTCCTGAGTGCTGGGCAGAGAGCTTTGGTTTTTGTTGCTTTTACATAGAACACTTCAATAAATTCTCCCACTCACCCAGCAGTTCTTCTGCAGGCTGTAACTCTCAGTGCCCGGCCTGACATACTCCCAGGCCATGGAGGGATACCTTGTAGCCAAGGACCTACCCAGCGCGCAGTATGCCCGATGCTTGACTGAAGTGTTCTTGTCCTGAATCAGTTCATGGTCACTGTACATGTAAAATGAGGCCAATCATATGAAGAGAGCGCCACTACAAAACACTTTCGACTCAGCCTTGCTTGACACAAAGCATGCGCTGCGTATTAAACACGACTCCAAGCTGACAAGGCTTAGCAAATGTTTATATGCAATGTAAGATGGTTAGCGTGCTATTGAAAGTCAAAAAGGATTGCAGTGTACTGACATGACAGCCATGATCTTTTCACAAAAGCCTAATGTGCAGCTTCTAGTAATTCTCTCTATATACATAATAGTAATGGATCACAGTGGAAATCTTGCCAGATCACAGGCTCCCAAATGGTAGCAGTGCTTGAAGGGGCACTGAGGAGAAACTGAATTTGGCCGCTACTGACAGGGGTACTGCACTCGAATCACAGAGACCAAACAGTAAAATACAGGTGTTGCCATCACTGGATGATTTCACAAGTAAAATGCGTGCATTGACACTGATTTTTAGGCGCGGATTCCAGAAATTACACTACACCGCTGTTCACTTCAAAACGGCAGCAACCAGTCCATTCGGCGTAGACATCATGAGTTTAAATTGAGCGGCGGGAAAGTTTCTAAATTCAATTTTCTCAGATATAACTGCGTCTTTTGCTGCCATACAAATGTCAACATGGCCAGCCAAAGAGTCAATTTTTGCTGAGAACAATAATTGGATGGAGTTGCCCCGAATGTCCCTTTAACAACGTGCAAGCAAGCTTGGCCAGCTTTCAGTAACGAAGTATCACAGTGTGTGCGGAAAGCATGCAACAAAAGTGGCGTTCAGCATGAATGTCCTGATTTCGTGGGCATCAGAAGACCACTAGAAATTATCGTTTTAAACATGCCAGACACCAACAATCAGGCTGTATTAAAACTAGGAGTGTGCGAATATTCCAAATTTAAAATACGAATCGAACTTTTTATTCGGTTCATATTTGATTCGAGAAATTGATAATCGACCATTGGCAAATACATTAAAATTAACAAATATTCGCCAGCGATCCATGAACGCTGAACCAACTTCTATAAATCCGACTATGGCAAAACCACAATACGTGGGCAAAATATCCGATGATCAGAATTTAAAATGCCAGGCAAATAGCGCAAAGGCATACTCTTTAATTTCTTTGTTGTTTATTGTGTGGATCGATCATATTTGGACAGTGCTGGGCTTGGACCTCATAGGAAACTCCGCAAGTGGGCTTTCTTACATATCACACGTAATGAGAACAAGCTGGCCAGGCACCCACTTTAAACAATCACAACAAGCTCTTTGAGCAATTTTTTTTGTTTGGTCCTTCCATAATGAGTCCTGTTCTGTCACTTACACAACTCTTCTAGCGTGAGCTCTGCCATTTCATTTTTTTCAACTAGTGGTGCGCAGGAACACCCACTTGCGGAGTTTTGCACGGTGCTTTCAGCGGGAAGCCGAGATGAGGTGTGTCCGGCAGGGCAAGCGATCGTGTAAAAATCTCGCGACCGAATTTCGATGGAGGCGAAATTCTAGAGACCTGTGTAATGTGCGATGTCAGTGCACATTAAGGAACCCCAGGTGGTTGAAATTTCCAGAGCCCTTCACTACGGCATCCCTCACAGCCTGAGTCGCTTTGAGACGTTAAACCGCATAAACCAAACCAAACCAAAAATCTCGCCCACTGCATGGTGAATTTTAATCTATGCACCTGTGACGTGTGCATAACGGCAGGCGCGAGGGCGGTCGGAGGGTCTCTGACACTTGGCTATAATATAGCCTGGCCTCTACGTTTCACTTTCTGAGCTTTGCTGCAAGCTCGTGGCGACAGCGGCTATCAGCTGTGCATTCGCCAGCAGTCCAAACCCCACTGCATGCTGCTTTTGGACATAGACTGGTGCATCCACAATCATTTCTTTTTAAAAGCAGTCTCGCCGCTCCAATGCCGATGTGCGTTCCCCTAACTTACATCCACATTGTTCTTCCAGCACGCCGAAACTGCGCTGCTGTTTATGCAGGCCTCACCTCATCTTCACATCTTCGGTAGTATTTATGCAAGGGGAAAGGGGGCTGTATTTTATAACTCGACTACCGGTTACACTTCGGGAGTTTCTTTCAGAATTAATGAGGTTTTACTAGCCGTTATGTCGTTTTTAACATTCAGTGGTGTGTCAGTTCATGCATTTCATTTTGCTACTCATTTTGCATGACCAAATTACAGTTTGCATATTTCTATGCAATCTAATCAAGCAGTATTCTGTGCACATCACGTTTTTTTTCTCATGATTCTGAGTCAGTCTAGTTTTGTTTATTTTAGTTGCAAAGACAATATACCGTATTTACTCCAGTAATGAACCCACTCGCATAATGAACCCCCCCCCCCCCACACCCCCCACTTTGTCTGTCAGAATTTACTTTTTTTTTGCCTTTAGCTTTTTGTAGCTGGTTCCTCGGTTTTCGCGCCGTCCCAGCGCAGACCGTGAAGATGCTGCCGGCCGCGATAACATCACTTGCTCATTTGCTTGTTTATCTTTTGAGGAGAGCTCCTGCAAGAAGGAAAGGGGGGGGGGGGGGGGGGGGGGAGCGCAGCGCGCTCCTTGGCAGCGTTGATCTCATTTCACGACACCACCCACCATTTTAGGCTGCAGAGGCGCGCATATCCCCCTCCCCACAAATCGTTAACAAAAGCGCAGGAAGTTACCTGGTGCCGACTGCAAACACACTCCCTTCTGAATCCGGCAGTGCTTGCCCTCATGTACCCTGGCCAGTACGATCCAAACTGCCATAAATGTGGTGAAAGGGCCACATACGACCACATTCTCTGGAACTGCGCAAATGATCCGCCTCCGGGGGAGTTGATACAGCTCCCTTCTCCCAAGCAGTGGGAGGCCGTGCTGGTCAGCTGGGACCCCAACATTCAAGTAGGGGAAATCGAGCGGGCCAATGAGGTCGCCGCCAGCCAAGGGCTAGCGGCCATCTAGTATGTGTCTCCTGCAACCTGCTCTCGATGCAGTAAATGTTTTACAATCAATCAATTGGCAGCGTGCCAAGATGCTCCCCGCCGCTGATAACGACACCACCTGTTTATTTTTTGAGAAGAGCTCCTGCCAGAGGGGTGGGGGGAGGGGGGAGAGGGCGGTGGCCAGAGCGCCAAGACGTTGTATGCTGTAACCTCAGTCATTTGCATTACGCTTGTCACAGTCCCTGTGTGTTTGTTTAACCTGGCGTAAAAAACGCACGTCTGGCTTTCAGGGCTGGTGCTCAGCATGTTTGCATTATCTCAACGCGCGCGCCGCGCCGGCGCCGCCTGCTACCGCAAAATTGCCGGATCCCGCCAAAGAGAACGATGCAAAACACCAGCGGCATGAACGTGTTGGACCACGCGCCTTTGTTGATGACGGAAGGTCGGACGGAGGTATGATATAAAATATCGACCCTTCCAAATAAATCTGTTTAATCTTTTTTTTCCCGCGTAATGACCTTCCCCCGAAACTGATGTAAACTTTTCTGGGAAAAAAGTGGGTTCATTACACAAGTAAATACGGTACTATATTTGAAAAAAAAAAAAAAAAAAAGTAAGGGCAACCAAATTTGGCTATTTCTTTTTTCTGGAATTTTTTTTTTCTTTCATACTGAACAGATACAATATCCAAAGGCATTTTTTCTTCATATTCAATTCATATTTGAAAACACCAACATTCGCACCCACCTATTTAAAACATACACGTGACAGATGGAACATTCCTCAAAAGGCTTGGCATATCAAAATGGTAGGTTGCTCGTGAAAACAGCAGAAACATCATCTGCAGCACTTCGAAGAGATTTAAAACACAGAGAATTCAGCCTTTCATCAAACACAAATGTTCTATCTGTTGATCACCTCCACCTCACCCGAGTACACTGAAAATATTTACGGAAACCTTCACAGAAAGCAGACTGAGACAAGTTAAATTTCAGGACTGGAGGAAAGTATCTGAGCTATGCGGTCCAGAATAACGCTCACTCAGCCAAAATTATTAGTAATTTTCAAGCGATTCGAAATAGCAATATAACCATTTGGACACTCTGCATGCACTGCCCAGAAGGCTGGCCAAGACATAACAGTAAAACATATAGCGGTGTAACACTCACTTCAGGAACTGAATTATCTCGTCACGCAGCCTTCCCAATAGGGCCTTATGCCTTTCCGCTGACATGGGGGTACCATGCAGGAGGGGTTTAACGCACGATGGAAGCTTTGGGAACAGGCCATTTGGAGACCAAGTTCGGAGGTTCGCCTGTGCAGAGGCAAGACAGCCACAAAAATATTCACTGCGAGTCTCAAAGTGGTTTTTTCAGACAGTTTCTAAGGCGGCAGAACAATGGTGTTCCGGGATATCCACTCTTTCTAATATGGACTTCAGTGTGGTCGCAAGCCATGGTTACATTTACATATGCACTACAATTAAACATACAGCATAGAAGGAACGACTACCTGAAGCTTTTAGCGATTACCTACAACTTTTAATCTGACCACTAAACTTCAGCTATTGCAAGTTTGCCCACTACCTGTCTTCATATCGGACTGACAGTGGTTTCGACTAGGCCATTGAAACATTGACTATGTCCTCCAGCATTAAAGACAAATAGCAGTAACAAATTATACAATGAAAAACATTGCTGTTATCACAAATACAAATCTACTACAAACTGTCCACCACCAATTCTTTCGCTTTCTGCATGCCAACATGGCTTGAGACACAGCACCTAGAAACAGCATTGCCAGCATAATACACAGTCTTTTCAAGCAGTCAGAAGCAGCATTTGTTCACAGTGCATCTGTCGACAAAATTCAGGCATGCTCACAGCTCAGAAATGGTTCTGCAGAGCAGACAATGCCTGTAACAAAGTATGTGCCAGTTTCCGCTTTTTTTTTTTTTCGTTTCAGACACACTGAATGGCTGACAGATTAACCCAAAACAATGCCAAATAAGCCCCATGGTGACTAGGCGATGTACTTCTACAATAATATACTGTATGTTATAGTACTAGTACACAGTAGCCGACTGATTTTTTGGACATCGATCATTCGGACTAGTAAGATATTTACGACTTTATTGAGGAGCTACCACATGCCCCAAAAACATGTACATATTCACAACCAAGGCAAAGGGTGGATGCAGCTGGCAAAGGATAGGGTTAATTGGAGAGACATGGGAGAGGCCTTTGCCCTGCAGTGGGTGTAGTAGGGCTGATGATGATGATGATGATGATTCACAACCAATATTTTGGACTCTGTGGAGTCCAAAAGTTTGATTTTTCAACCTAACATGGACACAAGTAAGTCATAAACGAGTATCTCAGCCACAACCAGCCAACTCTTCATCACTGTGGAAGGCATCATTTTGGATTCAGACTGATTCATGGGGACGAACAGTCTTGGATAAGCTTTGCAATTCGTAGGATGCTCGAGGTCATAGGATGCTCTTTGTTCCTTTCATACCCATCAAGGTTGACAACAAACAAGAGCACACCATGTCAATAATGGGACAGTGCAGCATCTGCCTCTGCCGTGACTCAGGGCAGTCAGAGGCACTGGGTTTTCCCACAAGTTTCCTCACCCTGGTCGTTGCGGCTGTCACTGCCCATGAAAAGAGACTCTGGCCTCACCTTGAGTGGTGTGCGTCGGGTGGCGACGGATGTGCATTGCGCCATGCTAGCACTGAATTGGTTTTTGGCATGGTTTCCAACACGACTTGCGGCCGCATTGCACATTTTGGAATAGCTGACAAGGTGCGGTGCAAACACAATGAAGGCATGGCTATGGTTCAAATACAAGCTAATATAATCGCTTGCAAGTGCAGCATGGGAAATGGTGAAATTCACAATTTTTCAAGCTGTTTTTTTTTTTCTAGCACAGTAATTTTTTTTAAGGGCACAGATTTGTCAAAACTGTTTGATTATTCAGATCATGTTTTGAGTCCCGCTGAGTCTGAAAATAGGGCAGAAACTGTATACTACAAAATACTAATATATAATACTCCTTCCCTCTCTCTTTCTCGCACAAGTACACATGTATGCTCACCTGCACGCTCATTCGTACACACTCACATACACAAAATGATATTCTATGTGAAAAAAAAATACCTAGAAGAGATTTCAGAATTAATGTGCCAACATTATTTATGGCAACTTAAAGGGCTGACCAACAACTTTCAGGTTAACCAAAGACTCATTTGCTCTTAAAACAAGTGCATCAAACCATGAGGCAATTTTGAGTGTGCCACAACTGTGCATGCAGTCTATTGAAGAAAAGAACATATAAATATATGCAACCATGGCATAAGCTCATAACGATAAGTAATGGGAAGGGGGAAGGCTGCACTTGCCATCACACTGAGCGAAGCTCCCAAATGCTTCAACCTTGGCTCACAAATGCTTCAACCTTGTATTTGTATGAGTTTGAACATGTTAGTGCAATGGAGTGGCTAAAAAGTAAAAGCTCTCCCAATGTCTATCACAGTACAAATTTTGCACACGCACACGCACACGCACATATGCGTGCACACACGCACGCACACACACACGCGCACACGCACACACACTTTTTCATTCTTGTATGGGCCAAACCTTCAAAATTCACACCCCAATTTAAAAAAAAAGGTGGTCCTTGCATGAGCTTATATGGTACTTGAAATTGCACTCTGGCGGTCATTTTGCTATCACTACCATTGCAAAATCAAGCATGGTAAGCACACCATCAATTCCCATCAGCAAATGCACAGAGACCTGTGGCTATTTTTATACAATGTCACTGAACTGTCTACTCGCACTCATACCAAAATAAAATGGGCACTCGCGCATTATTTTGCTTCCTGGGCAAATGCGAAAAATGCAAGCAATGTGCGCAGTGCACAGCTGGTGCCAGTATTGCCCAAAAGATTTTTGCACAATGCAACCTACACCGCTCTGCTCAGATGCAAATCCTGCATCTCATTTCAATGCAGTGTTGCTCACGTGTTTTATGCCTATTCTAACTTGTTTATTTCCCCCACCCATACATCCACCAAATGAATTGAAAATGCACACTTCGGAAATGTTACGTGCAACCTCTTTCATTACACAAATGTCAAAATGAGATAACAAAGATGTAAAAAACAGCATCATGAGCTAGTTACTGCATTAATTTGCTAACTGTATTTTGCCTAATGGATGCAAATGTATGTAGCATGCAGAGGCCAAATTACGAAAAGATCACAATCTCACAACAGTCAAAAAACGGCCAAAAACCCGGCTCCTGTTGGTCAGCATGAACTGGCGAACATCAATCAATAGGAGTGGGGCTAACTGATCCATTTGTAATAAGTGTGATTTGATCGTTCCGTAAATCGGGCCCAGATTGGATAACATTTTTTTTCAGCAGGGGGAGGGGGATGAAAATGACAAACCAAGTGCCTTCTGCCCATAAAGCATTATTTTGAAGACGAGAAAAGTGAAAGGAAGCACTCTTACCGCATCACACTTTTCTCTGTACTGTTTTGTCGCTCGATCGAGAGTGAGCTCCGCATCGGAACCTGAAAACAGTGCAAGAAGAATATAACAGCAGCCCAACTTCACCTCATGCTCTGGTATGGCAGGATGATGTGGCCCAGTCATCACCATCATCAGCCCAACTGCACTCACTGTAGGGTAAAGGCCTCTTCCATGTCAACTCCATGACAACTGTGCTCGTATGTTTTTTCACGTATAAGCATTCGGGCAATCCACAATGTTGCTCGTCCCTTTAAAGGACAGAGATGAGACAGGCTTGTCACAAGCCCACGGTTAATTCTGGCTTATGACGAGTACAGCCTGTCAAAACAATGTCGGTAGGGGGCTAAGGGGATGCTCTGTTCATGGGGTACAATAGCTCAGTGATGGACCGAAGCCGTTTCTAGCAAAATTCTCTGGCAATATAATACAGTGCAAAGAATATGTTTCTGGCATTCCTTTCCTTTTACATGAGATACTGCATATTTGAAGCGGAAAAAAAGAAGTGCATTCTGAGTCCCCTGAAAGAGACCTGACCCCTTGGAATGTGCTATCCTAGATCAAGATAGCATACGTGCAAAACATGCATGCAGTTCACTTTCACCACTGTCACTTCAGTGGGACATAAAGAAATGGTCAAAATATACCAAAGGCCATGTTAAACAGTGCCTTTCAAGTCTGCATCATTAAAACTTGCATTAAAATTGGCAGCAGTGTGCACTTGCGAAGAAAATTCGAATATAAAAGATCTCATAACATTGATGTGCCTTTTTCTGCATTATGTGATGAAAACTTCACCTGAAGTTACAGTGCAATTCATCGACGAAATGCAAGAACATATTTTAGCATTAGATGCCTTCAATTTCTACGTTCCGAGTCTTTTGACAAGCTCCATATTATGCAAAATTCAACGGATTTTTTTCTAATCCTCAGTGAATATTATAGCTGATGTTCGGCAGCAGTATCACATTTCATCAATATACTACCTTGTAGATGAAGCGAAACCCTTTTAACCTGTATGCTTGCCTTCCTTTGACATTTTACCACAGCGATGTTAATGCTTTGGTGGTACTGCATTAAGATTTAAAACGCACAATCTAAATATTAAATCCCCAGTACCCATCCTACTTCTATACACAAGTATTTGTCTAGAATCAATAAATCCCAATTCTCTGTGCAGTGAGCCTGCAGTGCCATCTCATTAATGCAAATTGACTGATCTCACCACTAATTTCACCACACTACTGCTGCCACAGAGAATTTTGACAGTCATACCAGTTCCCAGTTCGTAACAGGAGCTGAATGGCCACCTACGACCTCTGAATCACTATGACCAGAATCATATAACAAGGCTGTATCAATGAATCAATCCTTTATTTAGCACCTGTAGAAGATGCTTGGAGCATGGTGGAAAAGCCAGTAGAACTGCTGGCTTGAGAAGTGCCATGCCCCAATATACAGTGGCAGACGTATAGGCGCTAATAGAAAAAATACAAAAATAAATAAAAACTATACACGAATGTCTAGTGGGGAAAAAAAGAAAAAAAATTTAAGAAAGGAAAACACTGTGTTGTTAGCATTCTGAATAAAATATTTGTTGCTTGCATTCGCTATAAGCGACAAGCAAGCCTTGCAATTACAGCACGTGAGAACAGATACGCTTCAGATTGAAAAACATATCACACACTTGAACATAAAAAATACATCAATGTATAGCAGTGTACAAGCAGAGAGGTCACAACATCATATGAAATACAGCTTAGGTTATAGCTGTAAGAAGGCTGTACGAGATAAGGCAGTTAATTCTCCAAGCATGAGGTGTGAGTGAATCAGCATGAATAATCAATAAATGAAGTTCATTTAACACATACGGTAGTTAGTGTTTGAGTCTCTGCTGCCCTTTCCGCCTGTAAGCAGCTCGACAGAAAGGATAATGCCATGGAGGTATGTACCGCAATGGTCTTCTTTTTGTATTTAGCGTTAGACTTAAATGTGTTCAAGTAATCTGCTGTGAGCCTTTATTTGTTTGATATAATGAAGTATTAGGGTATAGTCATACAAGCGGTTTGTGGTTATAACTTTGAGTTCACGAAATATATGTACACTTGGTGAGTCATAGGGAATGTTAAATATGATACGGATAGCTTTCTTCTGTAAGACTGCGATCTTATTTCGGTTCGTTTGTGTTGTAGTGCCCCATACTAAGTGCCCGTACGTCAGGTGACTGGCGAAGATAGAATTGCATATAAGCAATTTAATATAACGAGGTAAAAGGTGTCCGAGTTTGCTCATTATACAACAGCTTTTGGATAGTTTAACTAGAAGTGAATAGATATGAACGTTCAATGCAAGGTGCTCGTTACATATTACTCCAAGTGTTTTCACATCACTCACGCAGGGTATTTTAGCATTTCCGAGAAATAACTGTGGCGTTTTTTGAAGTGCGATATTTCTAGTTTGGAATGCAATTGCTTTAGTCTTTTCAGTATTTATAACCAGTGACTTACTTAAGCTCCGTTCATGTAAGCATTCTAATACAGTGTTACCCCTATGTAACAATTCTTTGCTGCTAGCTCCGATAATCAAAAGGCTAGTGTCGTCTGCATATATTACGCATTTGACATTTCGGCTAATGTTTACAACGTCATCGATAAATAGATTAAACAGTAGCGGTCCCAAGATACTACTCTGTGGTACTCCTGTTTTTATGGGCAGGAATCTGGATTTCATTTTGTTTTTTTCTACGCATTGACTTCAAAAACTTATATAGCTTTTATGAGCAATTTTTAGTTTAATGACTACAAATTGTTTATATACAATAATGAGTACATTTGTAATGAAAATAAAAATGATAACTAAAATGAGACTTGCACAGGTCTTCCTGATGTTTCACAATCGGATATTAAATCATTTAAACTTTAAAACATAAATCGTTCAAAATGTGAAACTGTGTGTGCACTGAAAGATATTGCCCAGAGAGACCTGCAACCTCAAATGCAATGTCACTACATATGCTGCTTCCATCTAGGTTTCCACAAACCTAAGCTGCCTAAGTGCAGCAATGAGTGATTGAGAACTGCAAGATCATGGTCGCTGCATACACTGCACGCATGTACAGCGAGCATCACGATATGATGACGCCATTTTAGACAGACAGGCACACAGAAAGCTGAGGAAAGTATACTGCGAAATGGCATCAAGCCTGGAAAGTAGCAGCACAAAGCACGACCATCTTCAAGAAGAAAAGAAGCTGAAGCCTTCAGCAGAAAGTTTGGAGAGATGGAGGCAAGAGAGAGATGAAGGATGTAACTTGAGGTCACAAGCCTGTACAACAATCCCATGAGTTGTGGTGCATATCAGCTGTGGGCTGCTCAAAGATTCCGTCGTACATACAGCCATCTCATCATGAATCCTTGCTGCATTCTGACTAAATTGATTTCGTGGCACTTTGCAATTGGAGATCAAGTCAACCAAGTTTAGTTCCCCACACAGAAACCTGTGGGTGGCCACAAAGCTCTTTAAACAAAATTAAACAAGTTGAAAGTCACACTAATCAGAGGCAAGTTAATGTAAATCAAATGTAACTAAAAAACATCTGCCATTTTATCAAGCTGTCAAAAGTGCAGTCATGGAAGCTAACAAATCATTTTCATCAGTAAGCATAGTAAGGCAAACTGGTTGCAGCAATGTACCGCCACATTTCAATGGAGACTGCTTTTTATTTTTTACCAATAATGAAAGTCTTCCCGAGATGAATTTGAGCTCGCAAAAGCTTTAGAGAGCGCAGAAAAGTAAATGCATAAAGTTTTGCACCAGTCAGTAATCAGCATGACGAGAATAACAGCATCACCACACTAAGGAGTTTAAACTTCTGGCAGCCTTCTGCTTTAACAGCCCAGCATTCTAGAACCAAGTCCACAAAGATCACAAACCCCAACCAACAACAATAACTTCATCTACCTGCACATATGACCATGATTTTATGTTTAGATCAGTGTTCAGATCAGGTAAAGAAATACATGTTTTGTTTCAAATGGCACTAAACGGCTGTACAGTAATTCAATTTGATAGAAATCTTGCCTGCCTATTTGTGCTTTGTGCATCATGCCAAGTTGAATTATTTGGGTACGGTTGCCTTCGGAGCACTTCTCATGAAAGCAAGAACGCAGTAACCACTTCACATGAACAGGTATAGCATATTTTTCACACAATGCCAATTATGCAAGAAATTATTTCTAGTCAGAGAGCTGACTTCCAGTTGCTGCCTTCATGTGAAAAGAATATATGGTTGTGTTAGAAAATTTTCGAGTTGGTTCAAGCAAGCTGTGCTAAATGTTTGACATGATGAAGCAAGTTACATCAGCACAAGCATAATCTAGGAGGAAAATGTCATCAGCAGGCAACACTGCACTTTCACTGAACACGCACTAAGCATAACATAATGTAATTTTAGTGATGCTGCCCAGAGACTATGTCAACTTAACACACAAAAGAGTGTAAACAGGAAGATTTAAGGAGAATGTAAAGGTCACCATATGCCCCTTTAAGTTCTGCAAATTTAAGCAACAAAAAAGCAACGCTTGCACTTGCAGCTGTGACATGTGGTATGCAACATACCGGTGTGCTGATTATCTCTGCCAATCCCCACAATACTTGCTTCACTTTCTTCTGAATAATTATGAAAAGAAGGAAATACATTTTGAAACCTTCAATAATAAGGAATTGTGACAGCATTCTGTAAGCCATTTAAATACTCATCTACAGTGACAAATTAATTGAACATTTCCTGTCATTAAGAAAGGGCAAATGGAGAAGACGTTGCATGGACTGACTTCACTCGGAGCTCACCATTCTTCATTGAGCCATTCGCATCGAAGACGCCATCCTTACTGGAGTCGGAGTAGAACACGGGCTCGTCTTTTACGATGCCGACAAGCTGCAGATCATATTCTGCACATAAAATACAGCAGTGGCACATATTCAAGAAATGCTAGCACATTTACTTCAATGTAATAAAAAGCAGTAGTTAACAGGTTAACATGGCACAAGTTAGCACAAAGGATAAAAAGCAGTACAAGCAAGTTTTTCAACATAAACAAAAAAAATAAACTCGAAAACAATCGAAACATTGAGAATAAACTTCTCTCTTAGTCATTTGCATAAAATGGCACTTATTTACAATCTATCTTCTCATCAGGAGCCTGTGTAGAGCAGCAAACAATTAATGCAAAGATTAATTCTATGTTGACCAAAATTAGGGCAGTTTTTGCATTTCATTCAGTCACACCTCTTATTCTGTAGATTCTGCTAAATTTTTTAGGTTCATGATTAAACTGCACGAAAGAAACAGGGACAAACAAAACACGTACACACATAGAGCGCAGACTTCCAACTTTAATTCGAAAAACGCTTCGAGCTTTCCTTTATACGCAGTCCGTGCTCTCAGTGTGTACGTGTTTTCTTGTCTTTGTCCCTGTTTCTTTCACGCAGTTTTATCATGAACGAGAAGCACCAACTAGCCCACCAGAAAACCCTTCTTGAGTATATTTCTTAAGTTCTTGGTGGTTGGGCAGAAACCAATATCACAAGAGAAAAGTCACAAACAAAAAATATCCGTGTGAGAATATACTAGTTCTTTAATAAGACAATTTTCTGACAACACACTAAGTGATGGCCTCAAAAACCAAGTAGATCTGCGAAACTGTCGCGAACACCGTGAGCCAGGTTAGCTTCTAAAGTTCTCTTATGTACGGGCAGAATAAAACATGCAGAATACACACTAGTGGTTCACAACAATTACATCAGACATGAAATACTAAAGAGGTTTGCCAAGGAGGAAAGGCATGGACAATCAACAGTACAGGTGAACATGCAGGAAGAACACCTGAAATATTTAAAACCCATAAGGTGTGCTTGTTTTTATGCTAAACTCTCCTGCATGGTGTTACAATTTACCAGATAATCAAAACATTGGCAATTAGCCTGCACTGTGAATAATGCAACCACAAATTTGCTAGAAGTGAAACTTTGACACTATCCCTTTTGCTAAAAAAACATTGAATTTTGTTTTATGAATTGCCTTGCAAATATACAACTACTTGCACATTACTGGCGTGGTGAAGGATAAGTCGATTTAAATGCTTCCCCTAGATGTGCTGCAGCAGGGGCATTAAAGACGTGCAATTCACTTGTTTTCAAAAAGTGGCATGGAGAGTCTGTAAAATGCATCCAATTTGTTTCGTGCGCATTTAGAGAGTTCTTCTGTCACAAGAAAAGTAGTTTCAATGAAACTATTTGTATTTCTCATGCTCTCAATGTAACTAATAATACAGCTCATGATGTCATTGTTAAATCCTTGATGGGCAATTTGTGAGCAACATTCACGAAGATAGAAGCCAGTTTTTTGGCTCAACATGATCATATCCGCTAGGTTAACAACACTGTATGCTGGTTGCTCCAAAATGCACAACGCTACGTGATGAAAATGACATGCAATCATGCATAGTGCAATGTAATGAAAATGACGACCAATTTATGTGGTGTAGTATATGATCGTAAATGCAAGCATGTTTTCATTATTTTTAATTAAGCAAAAAAGAAAAACTTCACAGCAACATTAGAAATTTTTATGTAAAGCTTTTCCTTCATCATACAAGCCATAATCAGACACTGCATTAGTATTTGTTTAATGGCCCTAAAATTAACACAGCTGTCAGTACTCGCAGCATGCACAATAAAAGGTAGCAAATTCAAAATTTTTTCACAAAAGTCACAGGCCCCCTAGACCATAAATTACAAAGACAAACATCAGCTCTATGGCTACACAATGTGTGCCTTCCAAAAACTGAACTGGCAGAAAAAAAAAAAAGTTTCGTTCTTCTCAGCATGCAGTTTCAACACGCCGACATCAACTCAAGTAGCTTATCGCCTAACTCAGCAAATCATTGCCTCGCACACTCGCACTTCCCAAGCTGTTCCAGCACGGGAAAAGACAAATGCATACAACATTCTGATCACTGCACAGGCAGGCCCTGTACCAATACTTTGAGCCACAAACGACACTCGGTGAAAGAAACTACAATGCAGGCTGGCATCAAGGAAAACACTTTTTTTAACCGGCACAATATTTTGTGTAAATTTCTTGTTTGGAATGCAAGTGCTTTCGTCTTTTCAGTATTTATAACCAGTGAGTTACTTAAGCTTCATTCATGTAAGCATTCTAATACAGTGCTACCCGTATGGAGCAATTCTTCGCTGCTAGCTCCGATAATCAAAAGGCTAGTGTCGTTTGCGTATATTACACATTGGACATCTGGGCTAATGTTTACAACGCCATCGATAAATAGATTAAACAGTAGCGGTCCCAAGATACTAGTCTGTGGTACTCCTGTTTTTATGGGCAGGAATCTGGATTTCATTTTCTTTATTTCTATGCACTGACTTCAAAAACTTAAATAGCTTTTTATGAGCAATTTTTAGTTTAATGGCTACAAATTGTTTATGTACAATAATGAGTACATTTCTAATGAAAATAAAAATGAGAACTAAAATGATATCTGCACAGGTCTTCCTGATGTTTCACAATCGGATATTAAATCATTAGCATTAACAGCATTTAAATTTTAAAACAAACCATTCAAAATGTGAAACTGTGTGTGCACTAAAAGATATTGCCCAGAGAGACCTGCAACCTCAAATGCAATGTCACTACATATGCTGCTTCCATCTAGGTTTCCACAAACCTAAGCTGCCTAAGTGCAGCAATGAGTGATTTAGAACTGCAAGATCATGGTCGCTGCATAAACTGCACGCATGTACAGCGAGCATCACGATATGATGACGCCATTTTAGACAGACAGGCACACAGAAAGCTGAGGAAAGTATACTGCGAAATGGCATCAAGCCCAGAAAGCAGCAGCACAAAGCACGACCATCTTCAAGAAGAAAAGAAGCCGAAGCTTTCACCAGAGAGTTTGGAGAGATGGAGGCAAGAGAGAGATGAAGGATGTAACTTGAGGTCACAAGCCTGTACAACAATCCCATATGAGTTGTGGTGCATATAACCTGTGGGCTGCTCAAAGATTCCTTCGTACATACGGCCATCTCATCATGAATCTTTGCTGCATTCTGACTAAATTGATTTTGTGGCACTTTGCAATTGGAGATCAAATCAACCAAGTTTAGTTCCCCACACAGAAACCTGTGGGTGGCCACAAAGCTCTTTAAAAAAAATTAAACAAGTTGAAAGTCACACTAATCAGAGGCAAGTTAATGTAAATCAAATGTAACTAAAAAACATCTGCCATTTTATCAAGCTGTCAAAAGTGCAGTCATGGAAGCTAACAAATCATTTTCATCAGTAAGCATAGTAAGGCAAACTGGTTGCAGCAATGTACCGCCACATTTCAATGGAGACTGCTTTTTATTTTTTACCAATAATGAAAGTCTTCCAGAGATGAATTTGAGCTCGCAATCGCTTTAGAGATCGCAGAAAAGTAAATGCATAAAGTTTTGCACCAGTCAGTAATCGGCATGATGAGAATAACAGCATCATCACACTAAAGAGCTTAAACTTCTGGCAGCCTTCTGCTTTAACAGCCCAGCATTCTAGAACCAAGTCCACAAAGATCACAAACCCCAACCAACAACAATAACTTCATCTACCTGCACATATGACCATGATTTTATATTTAGATCATTGTTCAGATCAGGTAAAGAAATACAAGTTTTGTGTCAAACGGCATTAAAGGGCTGCACAGTAACTCAATTTGATAGAAATCCTGCCTGCCTATTTGTGCTTTGTGCATCATGCCAAG